>NC_142936.1:44055523-44115523 GCF_046866305.1 Octopus bimaculoides
AACGTTGCGCCTCTCTGAGATCCAAAATGAGCGCCTGCGGTTATTTAGTCGCCTCCGTTGCTCCAATATATTTCCGTGTAAATATCCTTGCATGATTGGTGTTACTGTTGTTATTGCTGCTGCTGCTGCTGCTGCTGTTACTACAGGACACTTTGCTGGTACTACTACTGTTGCTGCTGCTGCTATCGCTGCTGTTGCTGCTGTTACTGCCGTACACCAATAACGCTGGGTCTATTCTTTGGCATGCCGGTTCATGCACAGTACCATACCAACGTGAAATGAAGTGTTTTGCTCAAGAACACAACACGCATAACATGTGGCAGCCCGGTCCAGGACTCGAACACACGATATGACAGTAACGAGTGCAAGACTCTAACCACCTGTCCACCCGCCTTCACAGGTTAGGCTTGTGTAAAAATCCAGCCATCCGCTGTGAATGAGTATCGCTAGATAACGTAGAAAGCTTTCGCTAATAGTTTTAAGTGCCTATGTAGTCGTAAGCAGATATAGCCACAGCCTCAACTCTCCTAATCGTCATATAGGAACATCCAAGATGACAGCTGAAAGGAGAAAGGGCTGCGTACCAGTACTCGGCTAGCACTCATTTTCAGCTGAACAGCTTGGAGCAACATGAAATGAAATGACTTGCTCAGAGATACAACACACCGCTCGATGCAGGAGTGGAACCCACGACAGTTATGACCGCAAACCGAAGCCGTGCATTTTCACAAGACAAGCTTGTATAAGTGCTGCAATTATTCTATCTAATAATTTAAATTTTAAATGTAATGGCAAAGAATCATAAAATTTTTCTTTCAGTCTAGAAATTCTCTTACCGTTATAAAATACAGAAGGTTTCTCCACCACAAGATCCAGCCCTTGTTGTGGTGAGGTAGCTTGTGTGCTTCAATAAGAGTCTTCCCTGCTGAACAAGTCAAAGGCTCGAAGCCAGACCCCTCTTCACAGAGGTAAAAATTGGTTTGCACAAGTTCAGCACTTTTACCTAGAAAAAAAAGCAGTTACAGAAGCGTCAATGTGAAATAATTCATTTTTGGACAGTGAAATGCAAAGAAAATTAAGCAATAAATAACAGCGCATAAATATTAGGTTAAAAGATTGAATAGAAGAAGTCTTCTGTAAATATGCCGATCTAACATTGGACCAGACCAGATAAGCTTATCGATCATTAAAAACAAATATCTTTCTTTACTTGACGATTTACCAATAAATATGCATATTTTCTTTTAAATTTTGGCACGAGGCCAGCAATTTCGGAGGAGGTGGTGAGTCGATTACATCAACCCCAGTGTTCAACTCGTACTTAACTCCGAAAGGATGAAAGGTGAAGTTGAGCTCGGTGGAATTTAAACTCAGAATGTGAAGACGGATGAAATGCCGTTAAGCATTTCACTCGGCGTGCTAATGATTGTCAGCTCGCTGCCTTATCAGAAAAATATTACAAACAACAATATCAGGTAAGTGCTATTTAATAACACACAAATCTTTAAAATATGAATTTATTTTAGAAGGTGTCAAAATTTTCGTCGCACAGTTGTGACCTGGTTACTGACACTGCTCCATTGCAATTGTGAGACGAAAATTTTGACATCTAAAATGAATTTAAAGCGAACTTAACAGTTTTGTGTATTAATAAATGGTTCTTCCTCAATGTAGTTGTTTCTGTTCCTGTGCACGGTCATTTCCACTTTCGCTTTGTATGTATTTATGGATATATATAAACAATAGGTAATAAAATGTTAGTGCAAGCGTGGTGTAGATATTTACTCAGAGAGATCTTCAATTCTAATTTTGTCATCCCGATAAGTAGCCAAAAGGTTTGGAAAGACGGCTAGAATAACGATTGAAGTCGAGCGGGTATAGAAGTAAGAAGACAGACAAACGATAACAGGTGTAAGGAATGTATTATGAATAGTTACGTATATAATTTACATTATGTAATCGTTTCATATCTTTACAGCTGTTACGAATCATCGGTGACAAGATGATATAACAATATTTATTATGAATGCATGGTCAATACGAAGGTGATAGTCACGGTAAACATAAAGCAAAGTAAAGTATCAACTAGCACCATATAAATTGTAAACTTAACTTTTCAAATACGCCTGTTATCGTTTGCCTGTCCTTCTATATGTGTGTTTATGCGTTTTCAAAGCAACCGGAACATATACTCATCTTATTTTAATTCTAAGATTTTCAATTTATGGACAAATTTTAATCCTTTCAGTGTATGAACAAATTAGTAAAAAGAAACACAAATTTTGTTTTTTTTGTGTTTGTTTTGACGGCTTTTTAGCTTTTCTTCACATATTCTATTGAATATAAAATGCGTGCTTTAAAAGATGTTAAATCAAGTTAAAATTCCTGTTAAGGAATCAGAACGTAATTGTTTGCGACATTAACGAAAGGAAGATGTCATATGTTAAACCGAACTTTGTTAAGACATCAACGAAGTGGAAATTGTGATAATTCTATTGTCAATCACGTGATCAAATTAAATAAGAGATTTAACGGAATGTTTCAATCGGCAACGTTAATGTGTTTTCATTAAGGAATCTTATTGAAATTTACAATGGGAGTCATAATCTGTTGTCAACTGTTGATAGAAAAGGTAAAGAAATTGTCTTGGGCTGGAGAAGAAACAGGAGATTCAGATGGCTATGGACATTTTGTCAGCCACAAGACTCAGTGCTTGTTGTGTTGGGATGGCTTCTGTGCCTCAGTGATCCTGAGTGCTATGTCAGGGATCGTAAGGGGCTGGTAGGGACTCACACGCTGGACAAGTCAAAGGATAGCGGTTAGATTAATATGGACCACCATAGAGGTAAAAATAGGTTCGGATAGGGTCAACACTCCTATCTAGGATAAAGTACTTACAGTAGCATCATGGATGATTCAAAATCAATAAGACTAGGGGAGAAATCATACTTCTTTCGTACCAGACGAATCCAGCTGGAGGGAAGCAGAAAAAACAGCCCAGAGTCGGAAATAGTGGGAAAAAAATCGTCGATGACCTATTTTCCATAGAAAGCAAAGAGCTCAAGAAAGTTTGCGTTAGCAAGAATATAACGAAGGCCCAGCAACGCACAGTAGTCCCTAAATTGATTGGCTATTGATGGTTTGTATAAGCAGGAATCAGAGGAAGGGCGCCTCAAGAAACAATAGTTCATCTTAGAATACAACATACCAACAAACGAAGGAGCCTCTTCGCACACATATACACATTTGTGTATGTGTGGGTGTGCGTGCATGTGTGTGTGCGTGCGTGTGCAAGCGTTTGTGTCGTGTGTGTGTGTTTGTATGTGTGTGTGTGTGTATTTGTGTGTGTGTAACAAAGTTAAACAAAACAGTATTTGATATTTTTGTGATGTAGTAATATAGGAAATAAATATCTCGATTAATATCATTCATGCTTCACGTTGTCATAGTTATTTTAGGGAATGCTGGGTGGGGACAATTGATTTGATTGATATCCGGTACTATAACTGGTACATATTTTATCGATACTGGCTAAAAGAAGGGAGAAATTGGCTTCAATTTGACTTGAACTCCGACAATTACAGATTACTGCAGGTTGTTTAGTCCACACGTCCACTATATCAGTCTCTCTCTCTCTCTCTCTCTCTCTCTCTCTCTCTCTCTCTCTCTCTCTCTCTCTCTCTCTCTCTCTCTTATACATACATTCATCACGTTCATCCGTCAGAGCGGATGAACGTGATGACTTGCGCGATGACTCAAGTGAACAAGACTGGCACACCGTCGGCCTCACTCCCTCGTCCGTGGCCATTTGCAATTTTGAGTCAAGACCAGGTCAAGACGGCTGGAGATGGAAACGGATGCAGTGGACGACCAAGAAGTCTTACTTGCCTCATCTTGCTCTCTGCGCTACACATTGAGTTCCTGAAACCGCCTTCCCTTCAGTTGAACCAAGAAGGTTTCTTCCGCAGAGTCCGTCGGATCCAATCGTCAGATGCAGAGGTAGGTGAACCCTGGTACGGTAATTAACTCATAGCTGGGCCCTTTACAGGTCCTACTAATCCGAGTCAGAACAGATTCTAGGATCAATATTGGCTAAGAGGTAGTTCCACTCACCTAAAAAACCTGAAACCCCTGAACCAGGGTCCCACTAACGGATGCAGTTTAAAGTCATGAAGATACATACATACCCACGTTTTTTTTTTGACGTCCTGTACCCAGATATGCATCTATATATACGTGTAGATGTAGGTATGTACATACATGTACGTATATATGCATATACTCACATATTATTTATATTATATATATATATATATATATATATATATATATATATATATATATATATTACATACATATAAGAGGGATGACCACTAAGTGGACATCCATTATGCTAGAAGAAGACCACCTATGGTCTGACCACTAAGAAGAGATTGTTCTCAAGAAAGTTCAAGAAACGCTAGAACGTAAGCGAGCAAGACAAATGAAAAGATACAAAATATAAAGATTAATCACAGTCTGTGATTAATCTTTATATTTTGTATCTTTTCATTTGTCTTGCTCGCTTACGTTCTAGCGTTTGCTGAATTTTCTTAGTGGTCATACCATAGGTGATTTTCTTCTAACATAATGGATGTCCACTTAGTGGTCATCCCTCTTATATGTATGTAATATAAGTTTTCTGAATCTTCAGACTTTTCAATATGCTTGGCCATTGGTTTTAAATTGATATTAATTAAATTAATACTCAATTTTTCCACCCTTATTATATATATATATATATATATATATATATATATATATATATATGAATTTAAATTAAGTGGAAAAGACATTGCGACATTGCGATTTAAATATATTGCTTATACATTTTGAGAAGTAGGTGATAATGGAAGAGTAAAATTACTTAATATACAATGGGAATGGCATGAATGGTGAAGTGGTTTAGCAACGCAGTAATTTTACGATGTCGCGAAAACAGCTCAGACGATGGAAGTTAAAAACAAAGAAAATAAACAAAAGTAAATTTAATAAAATACTATAAAATAAAATTAAAATATGATAGAATTATATGAGGTGTGTGTGTGTGTGTGTGTGTGTGTGTGTGTGTGTGTGTGTGTGTGTATATATATATACATATAAACATATACGCAGAGACACATAAATTCTAAAACAATATATTATAGAAATAATGTATTTCTGCAATGTAGAAAGAATATATACTTTTTATATACTTTTATTTTTCAAAATTATGATAAACAAAGTTCTTTTTTAACCTAAAATATACATACCCTCCATCATTTTCTACAATGCTCTTCCATCTATCTGGTAGACTTGCAAAGCACCTCTTCCAAAATTTACTTGCCCATGACATAAAATACTCCTCTAGTACTGTTCTGACCTCGTCTACAGAATTCATATTTTTTCTATTCAAATGATTTTAAAGACTGCGGAATAAATGATAATCAGATAGGGCAAAATCCGGCGAATGTGTTGGGTGGACATTGTTATCCACTCAAACTGTTCCAAACTTTGGGATGTCCTCCTCGATGTATGTGGCCGATCATTACCCTGATGGAAGAATATCTTTCGTCTTGAAACCAAAGATGGTCATTTTTCTTCTATCGCTGACTTAAGCCGCTCAAGCTGTTCGCAATACATCTCCTTTGTTATCGCTTGATTTAGGTTTAAAAGTTCAAAGTAGACTAAACCTTTCATATTCCACCAAACAGATAACAACACCTTATGTGGGTGAAGACCTTCTTTAGACTAGGATACCGGTGTTTCTCCTTTCCCTACCCACTGTCTTCGGCGCTTGGCATTTTTAGAGAGAACCCATTTCTCGTCACCAGTCACTATTCGGTCCAAAAAAAAAGGTTCATTCGTGAGGCGTGACAGCAAAGAAGAGCAAACATTCACTCTCTGCGCGCGATTAGACTCGGAAAGTTTGTGAGGAACCCATTGACCCAATTTGCTGACTTTTCCGATGGCACGCAGGTGTTGATGAATGGTCGAATGACCAAATCTAAGCTTTTCTGCTAGTTCCTCAACAGTTATGATGGTATTTTGTTCCACCAGGGTTTGCGGGACGCTCCCGTCGAGTACTACAGATCTTCCAAGACGAGGTTCATCTTCTAAGCTGTAGTTTCCGGCTCGGAATTTCTGGAACCACCGTTGACACTGGTTTACGCTTACTGTCTAATCCCCATATACTGCAATAATATTCCTTGCACTTTCCGTAGCGTTGTTGCATTTGTTGAACTCATTAAGTAAAATATGCCGAATAAGCTTCTATGTCACTTCCATTATAGCTCTGAAAAAAATAACTATTAAAATCGAACTGCATCCTTCAAAACTTGCACTAAGAATAAGACAAGGTAAAATTACTCCCTACTTTTATAGTAAGTTGATGCAAGTAGTTTATCCCGTCAACCTCCGACTTTTACTTCATGCAATTGAAAAATATGCATTATTTATGGGATGGCCCAATAATTTGCGAAAATAATATTTCATTCATAAATACATACATACTTACATACATACATACATATATACATACATATTATTATTATTATTATTATTATTATTATTATTATTATTATTATTATTATTATCATTATTATTATTATTATTGTTATTGTTATTATCATTATCATTATTGTTATTATTGTTGTTGTTGTTGTTGTTGTTGTTGTTATTGAGTGAGAGAGCCATAGTTGCCATCAAAGTGACACTGGGGTACAAATATACGAGCCCAATATACCCATCATGACTACACGTCTTCAGGTCGAGTAGCCCATCGCGCCCAAAAGGTCCCTGAATAAGGGTTGTTTAAGGATGATGGACAAAACACCCATGTTTCTAAGGGTGAGTTATTCAAATCCCAAAGAATCTCTCTCAACACATGACTATGGCGCTCCGTCGCTACTCCTGCTCGTGATCAGAGATGCACATATCGTCAGCCACCAAAGGCCATGCGCAACTGGTTATGGTCAAGCAAGTGACAAGCAAATCTGTGGCATTGAGCAACAAACTTGCTGTAGACCATCTTTTATACCAAAACATGTACATGATAACACTTCCAATCAATTATGATCAGAAGCGATGAGAGTCATTGCCTGGTACTGCACCAGGGCATTTATCATTATTATTAAGGCGAGCTGGGAGAACCATTAGCACCCGGGGCAAAAATATGCTTAGCGGCATTTCGTCCGTCTTTACTTTCCTGAGTTCAAATTCCACCGAATTCTACTTTGCCTTCATTTTTTCAGAGTCGATAAATTAAGTAGCAGTCAAGTACTGGAGTCGATGTAATCGACTAGTCCCCTCCCACCAAATTTCAAACCTTGTGCTTTTAATAGAAATGATTATTATTAAGTCGGCGCGCTGGCAGAATCATTAGCAGACTGGACAAAATGCTTAGCAGTATTTTATCCGTCTATACATTCTGAGTTCAAATTCCGCCGAGGTCGACTTTCTTTCATCCTTTTGGAGTCGATGAAATAAGTACCAGTCAAGTACTGGAGGTCAATGTAATCGACTTACTCCTCCCCCAAATTTGCTGGCCTTGAGCCAAAATGATTATTATTATTATTATTATTACTATTGATTGAGACAGCAGCGCATGTCATCAAAGTGACACTGGAATACAACTATACAAAGCCCAATATACCCATCATGGCTACCCATCTGATAAGGGTACACCACGTACATGCATCACAACCATATGTGCGCGACATGGTGATCTTATATCAAGATAAACAGCGCATGACCTTGCAGCCGAAGCCCTGTTAGAATTTTCTTCAGGTCGAGTAGCTCATCCAGCTCAAAAGGCCCCTGTATAAAGGTTGTTTAAGGATGATGAACGAAACACTCATGTTTCCAGAGGTAAATTATACAAACTCCAAAAAGTCCCTCTCAGCACATGGTTATGATGCTCCACCACTACTCCTGCTCGTGATCAGAAATGTAAATACTGTCATCCACCAAGGGTCAAGCAAATTACAAGCGAATCAGCGGTATTGACCAGATCATTTGCACCAAGACAAAACATGTACATGTTAACACTTCCAATCAGAAGCCATGAGAGTCACTGCCTGGTACTGCATCAAGGTACGTTATTATTATTATTATTATTATTATTATTATTATTATTATTATTATTATTATTATTATTATTATTTTATGTTTGACTTTTGTTTTGCATTTGTACAAGTTGGATCCAAGTCTCAACTCATCGACACAAGCAACGACTTCTTTACCGAATCGTTACTAGCGACGAAAAATGGTGCCTGTACATGAATATGAAGCAGCGTAAGGAATGGCTTAGCCCCGGTAAACAAGCGACACCGCATGTGAAACAAGATCTTCATCCGCATAAAACGATGTTGTGCGTATGGTGGGACTGGGAAGGGATTATCCATTACGAATTGCTTGAACGGAACCAGACGGTCAACGCGGAGCTCTATGTTCAACAAATGGAAAGACTCAACACGGCTATTCAAGAGAAAAAACCTAATCGTCAACATGGAGTTCTTCTGTTGCACGACAACCCGCCCTCATATCGCCAATATGATCAAGGAAGCCATTCAAACGCATGGCTGGGAAGTGCTGCCACACCCGCCGTACTCTCCTGATTTGGCACCAACGGATTTCCATCTCTTTCGATCTCTTTCAAATGCTATGCGCGGAGTTTCGTTCAGTACTGATGCAGAATTGAGAGCTTGGTTGGATCAATTTTTCGAATCGAAATCGGATGATTTCTACCAAAGAGGTATTGAAAATCTTGTTGAACGTTGGGAAGAAGTTGTAAACAACAAGGGTGAATACATTATTGATTAATTATTGATTAATTAGTTGTTATTTTTTATTAAACCTTTTAAAAATTTTTAATTAAAAAAACGGCGGGAACTTAGTTGCCAACCCATTATTATTATTATTATTATTATTATTATTATTATTATTATTATTATTATTATTGTTCAGTAGTTTTATTTTTATAACGTGCTTTCACTTCACTACCGAACGCAGCTCTGTGCGCCTTGGGTATGTGCTGTGGTTTGCTGTCGTGCTCTTATGTTTACTGTATTGAAAGTGTTTTGCGTAGAATGTGTGCAGTACCCAGTAGTGCAATTTTCTGTATGTTATATATATTTGTAAGTCCTGGTGTTTTTGTTATGTATTTGTCTGAATATTTTTTTATTATACCTAAGGCACCTACTATGATAGGAATTGTTTCTGTTTTTAGATTCCACATTCGAGTTATCTCTATTTCCAGGTCTTTATATTTTGAAAGTTTTTCCATTTATTTTAGAGAAACGTTGTCATCTGCTGGTATTGATACATCAATTAGAAAGCATTTTTTTTCTTCATGATCTTTGACAACTATATCTGGTCTATTTGCCTTAATTTCTCTATCTGTGTGTATTGGCATATCCCAGAGTATGGTTGCTTTCTCGTTTTCTGTGACCTTTTCTGGCGTGCGTTTATACCATCTTTTTTCTGTTGTTATTCCATAGTGTTGGCATAGCTTCCAGTGTATATAGGTCCCAGCTCTGTCGTGTCTGTGAATATATTCCTTCTTAGCCAGGTCTGGGCAGCCAGAGATAATATGATTTATTGTTTCTTGTCCATCTCCACATATTCTACAGTTACTTGTTATATTTCTTTTCATTATGTGTTTTTGGTAATTTCCGGTGGGGAGGCTTTGGTCTTGTGCAGCAATTAAAAATCCTTCAGTCTCTGCTTTGAGTCCTGAGCTTCTCAGCCATTGCTGGGATTTTTCTCTGTCTATTTCTTTTGCATTTAGTTTAGCCCAGTATTTACCATGTAGGGGCTTTTCTTGCCATCGTTTTATCATGGTTCGTTGCTGTTCTAGTTTTAGTTTGGATTTCATTTGTTTTATAGCTTTTGTTGTTTCTTCTTCTTCTTCTTCTTCTTCTTCGTATTTGTTAGGTAGATTGATTTCTTGTTTGTACTTGTCAGCTTCCTTAAATACTGAAAACAGCTTTTTGTTTTGCTCGTGTTTTGTGGCTATTTGTATTAGTTTCCCTTGCTTTTGGAGTAGGTATTTTTGCAATCCTATGGTGGTTATTTTATAATAGTTTTCTAGCTGTATAAGACCCCTGCCACCTCCTGTGCGTTGTATATATAGCCTTTCTATGTCAGATTTTGGGTGGTGCATCCTATATCCTGTCATTATTTTTCTTGTTTTCCTGTCTATTTTACATAGTTCGTTTAGTGTCCAGTTAAGGATGTTGTAGCTGTAGCTTATAACTGGGACAGCTAAAGTGTTGATACCCATTATCTTGTTTTTAACATTGAGCTCTGTTTTTAGTATTGATCTAACTCGTCTATCGTACTCTTTCTTTATTTTTTCTTTCATTTGTGTATGTTGTATCCTATCTAGTTCATTGACTCCTAAATACTTGTATGGTTGGCTTTCGTCTAGTTCTCTTATTTCATTGGCTTTATCTAGTGTTATATTGCTGCTTTTAACTAATTTTCCTCTTTTCAGGGTTGCTTTGGCACATTTTTCTAATCCGAATTTCATATCTATTTCCTTGGTAAAGCCGTGTACTGTCTGTAGTTGTTTATTATTATTATTATTATTATTATTATTATTATTATTATTATTATTATTATTATTATTATTATTATTATTATTATTATTATTATTATTATTATTATTATTATTATTATTATTATTATTAAGGCGGCAAGCTGGCAGAATCGTTAGCTCGACGGGCGAAATGCTTAGCGGTATTTCGTCTGCCGCTACATTGTGAGTTCAAATTCCTCCGAGGTCGACTTTGCTTTTCATCTTTTCGGGATCGATGAAATAAGTACCAGTTGAACACTGGAGTCGATGTAATCGACTTATTCTCTCCCCAAAAATTGCTGGCCTTGTGCTAAAATTTGAAATTATTATTATTATTATTATTATTACTGTTATTATTATTACTATCATTATTATTATTATTAAGGCGGCGAACTGGCAGAATCGTAAGCCCGCTGGACTGCTTAGCGGTATTTCGCCCGTCGCTATGTTGTGCGTTCAAATCCGTCGAGGTCAACTTTGCCTTTCATTCTTTCGGGGTCGATAAAATAAGTACCAGTTACACACAGGGGTTGATATAATCGAATAGCTCCCTTCCCCAAAAATTTTCAAGGCCTTGTGCCTAGAGTAGAAATAATAATAATTATTATTATTATTATCCAATATACAAACTTTTATAGTTTCATGGAAGCTTTGTGGTGTACAACTTATTCTAAATATTTCATTAAAATATAGAGAATGTCCGTAGTTTATTACGTAACTTATCATTGATATATGTAATACAATATAATATGACATAATATATGGACCTATATTTGAAATTTCTAATTCTCATTCTATTATTTCATTTCATTTTACCAATATGTAACGCAATATGTCATTGTATTATTTTAAAAACAATCCTGGACAGACGGACACACACACACGCACGCACACACGCACACGCACACGCACGCACACACACTCACACACACACATACATATATACCAATTATATTACTAGTATAAATTAAGTCTTTCACTTATTTGGTTTTAAATCGAAAAGCTTCATTTGGGTTTTTTTTAACATCTAGATATCAAATTTAAATGTAAGATGTTACCATACCATCAACCACATTCATATTAATTTGATGGAACGGTTTCGCACCAACCTATTTTATATATAAATTCAATAAATCAAATCCGTTTTATGATATGGCATTTCTCTATTTATTACACGTTTTGTATCAATATAATTTGAAATTTTGCAACGAAACGGAAAACTTATTATAATACTGCAAGTTTGAATATAATGTTCTTTAACTTATTTTCAATTTTACACTTTCTACATTTTATTTATTGTAAGCATCCAATATACAATTACATATCATCACACACACACACACACACACACACACATGTATATATACGCAGGTGTGGCTATGTGTGTGTTAAGTTTGGTTCCCAACCACGCGGTTCCGAGTTCAGCGCCACTGCGTGGCACCTTGGGCGACTGTCTTCAACTGTAGACTCGGGCTGACCAAAGCTTTGTGTTTTGCTCGAGAGACAGAATTTACGGCCCGGGAATCGAAGCCACTATCTCGCGATCATGAGTGTAATATCCTAACCATTAGGTCACGCGCCTTCACCTGTGTGTGTGTGTGTGTGTGTGTGTGTGTGTGTGTGTGTGTAAACCGGCACACCGTCGGTTACGACGATGAGGGTTCCAGTTGATCCGATCAACGGAACAACCTGCTAGTGAAATTGACGTGCATGTGACTGAGCACTCCACAGACATTAACGTAGTTCTCAGGGAGATTCAGTGTGACACAGAGTGTGACAAAGCTGGCCCTTTGATATACAGATACAACTCATTTTTGCCAGCTGAGTGAAACTGGAGTAACGTAAAATAAAGCGCCTTGCTCAAGGACACAACGCGTCGCCGGGAATTGAACTCACAACCTTGCGATCGTTAACTGAATACCCTAACCACCAAGCCACACGCCTTTACATGTGTGTATACCGTGGCAAAATTCATTCTACTAAAGAGCTATATCATTATTTGAATCCATTACTCAATAATTTAACTCAATAATGCCCATGTCGGGCCTTCATAAACTTGGAAACTAAATCTTAAATTTGAATTTCTCACTGATCCTTACTTACCCATTTTGACCTTGTGATCGTTAGCCGAATATTATAACCACCAAGCCACACACCTTTACGTGTGTGTATACCGTGGTAAAATTCATTCTACTAAAGACCTATATCATTATTTGAATCCATTACTCAATAATTTAACTCAATAATGCCCATGGCGGGCCTTCATAAACTTGGAAACTAAATCTTAAATTTGAATTTCTCACTGATCCTTACTTACCCATTTTGAAACAACATGTCGTTTTTAAACCCATCAGTTTTATAGACGAATCAAACGAATTAAGTCTTTAACTGATGATGTGCCACTAACTTGAATGTACTAGATGTGGTCTAACTGTTGGTTAGACTGTACTAGACCGTGGTCCAACTGTTGATCATATTATATAATTCAGATAGTTTACACTTACCTATTAGCTGTCAGTAAAACTTAAAGACGCACGTTCTAATTATTGAGCAATTTGTTGGCTATTTATTGATGTATCTGTGTCTATATATGTTTGATGGTAGTGGTGGCGGTGGTGGTATACTGCTGTTGCCGAGTCTTGATCACGTTGTTGTAGGAGCACCATTGTTATTAACGGTGTATCTTGGGCATTTTAAACCTGAAAGAGCCAATCCGTCTCCAGGTTTGAACACAGCAGCAAAGAGAAAGACACAGACGGACAGACAGACAGAGGGGTCTGAACAAGCAACAAAGAGAAAGAGAGAAAAAAAAGAAAAGAGAAAGAAAGACTCGACACCTAGTACTTGAATCGCATTTTATTTATCGACCAAGAAAGGATGAAAGGCAAAGTTGAACAGGGTGGGATTTGAACTCAAAGTATAAGGAGTCGAAACAAATAGAGACAAAACATTCAATACAACGATTTAACCATCTCGTTGACAATCGACTCACTGCATGTGTTTACACATACTTCATAAAACTCCATTTCATTTTTAAACTTATTTTATGATATTTATTTCATAATATTTAAGTAATCATATTTCATTATTAAACTATTTTATTTTTATTTTAAGCATTTCTTGCAGTAAAAGGCCCTTATTTCCACCTCCTTTCTCAATCGTCCCCTCTTGTAATAAAATATTCTCTTCCACTATTATTCCTCAATTTCATTTTCACAAGTGGTTTTTTATTGCAATTCTTCTAAGTCGCCAAATGAAACCGTAATAGTCGTAATTTTATACTGTCTCTTCAATAGGACTTACGAAGGCAAACTGACTATGAAGAAGTGATGCAGAGTTTTGAAATCTTGAATGCATGAATTTCAAATCCTCTTATTAATAACTGCGCTGTTTCTTTCCCAGTAAACTGACATTTGGCAGTTCAAAGAACGCTTCAAAAGTAACTCCTAGTAACTCAGAACATGTGGTTGGGAAGCAAACTTCTTTATTTCTTTCTCTATTTCTTTTAAATTGCCATAAAGGCATTACACAGAGGGGGACACTACAACACATGTGGGGACATATAACAAATAAAAATATAAAAATAAAATATGATATAATGAATGACACATGAAAATGAACATTATTCTGTTGAAATAAATTATCCACAAGAAAAATTGCAAATACAAATATTGGTTTCCCGAAAAAATGGGAAACCTATAAAGAGGTTTTCCTCTTGCAGAAGACAGTAATATATATATATATATATATTTTTTTTAATTGGGTCCAATAATCAGTTCAAATCCCACACCCGTTCAGGGGAGGGGCACAAAAAATAGTCTAGAAAGACTATATACAGTCACAATGGCCAACAGACACAGTTCAACAATAACAAATTATAAAATTATAAAATTATTCCCCGGAAAAAACCGGGGAACAAGACAGTTCAACAATCGTTCAACAACAAATCTTCAGTAATAAAATCCATAGATAATCCAAATAATGGAACGAAGTAATAGCAACAATACAGCAAAACGCTTACCGAGAAGAAAAACACGTCCAAACCGTAGTAAGGGAAGCAAGCTTCTTTTTTTCATTAAAATTGGCCATAAAGGCCTCATACAGAAAAAGGAAGCTGCGGGCTGGACATAGACATAATGTTATTAATGGAAAAATGATGATTAATGAATAAATGGGGGGAAGCAGCGCCCGCCGACTGTCTGATCCCCGAAAACATTGTTCTCTTATGAGGCAACAAGCCCCTTACACTGTTCATAATGTTCATTGATACAAAAAAGGAGGCGATACGCCTCTTACTTTGATTAAACAAAATGAGGTTTCAAACCCCTCCTCAATTCATAACATTGAGGCTTTCCAATTTCTATCCATATTCTTCCTCAATATCGCTTGTGACCCCATCTTCCGCCATCGCTCACACCTCATTTAAGCACAAATCGGGTGGCGTGTTGGCGCTGCCCGGCCACAAGCGATATTCCTCATTAAGCCCCTTCAACCTACGCAACACGGACAACGTTATGACCTCCACAGTTATCTGCGAAGGCCATTCGGGGTCACATGTACAGGTCAAGGCTGCTCCCTTCTGGTGCTTTTCCAACACCTCCTCCACCTCTCCGCCTCTGTAGAAGAAGACCAATAATTCTTTTTCCTCCGGGGACGAGGTAGCCACTTCCGCCGTCGGCGGCACAATTACCACCGACGGAGCATCGCGACATGCCGGCGGTATGTTATCATCCGCCGACCGTGTCCTGTTTTTCCTCTTTCTTCTTTTCTTTGAGGTCGCGGGAGTAGGGGCCTCTGTCGGCTTAACCGGAGGGTCCTCCTCCTCTCCCGCAAACTGCGAATCTTTCAGTGAGCAGCCATTGTTGCTCACCTTCTTTCGCTTCCTCTTTTTCGAGGAGGCTACCATCTCCACGACTTTGTCCGTCTCTCTTTCTCCAAAGGGGGAGAGGAGGGCACCTTTTTTATATCCTGCTCCATGGCCTTACCTCGGCCCTGTGGGCAGTTCTTTTTGATATGGCCTGGTTCCATGCACAGGTGACACTTGGGGAGGCGCCCCTCAAGTATCACCGGATACCTGGAACCGACCATTCTAGCACCAGATCTTTCGCTGATTGGGTCCATAGGGTCAACACAGCCCTCGACCCGACCGAATCAGCTACCAGCAACATATTGACATTTAAGAGCCTGGCTTTGCTGCCACCCAGACCCCGGGGGATAGTTTCTCCTATCCACTCGGGTTTTATCCTGGGTGGCAGCCAACAAACCCAGTTTCTCGTCACCTTCCTCCCAGAATATGTAGGGAGGAACAAAATTTCACGTCCTTCTAAAGGCACGCTCGCCAATTTGCGAGCCTCTTCAGGGGTGTCAAGTAGCAACCACACCATTGCGAACTTGAATCCTGCGACCTGGAACAAAGTGGAACAACTTCCACAACTATTCACTAAAAGTGAACAAATTATCTGGCCACAATTACTCCGGGCCTATTCACGGTGCAACTCGAAACCGGAACACAGCGACTGGAATAAGCTTCCACAAATTTTACAAAAATTAATTCAGAAGTTCAACTGCTTTTCTGTTTTTGAATGCGATATACGCCTAACACAATAACTCTCACAATAAATTAGACAAATTATTCACTTGCCCCAGCATGGCCACAGCTCATGAGCTGAAACTAGATAAAATGAAAGATGAAAACGAAAATTGCTTCCACAAATTTCACACAAAATTGAAGCAGTTCAACTTTTTTCAAGCGAGGATACGCCCTCAAAAAACAACTTTTGCTTGCTACGCAAGCAACAATTTTAGCCGCCAAAAGCAGGCGAAATTGCCTCAGAGCTGGGCAGAATTTACTGACAAAAATTAAACACAAACAATAAATCCCATCCAGCTCAAAGAACAAAAACACCTACCTTGACGGCTTCACTTTTTCTTCAAAGACGGAGCTAAAAAACTCACGTCTTCCTTGTTCAGCTGCAAGAAGCGGATTCAACAATACGCGGAAGCAAGCTTCTTACCACACAAACCGCTCGTGCACACTCACGCGCAGAAAGGTGTACAAGCGAAAAGAAGCTTCTTACCACACAGCCACACCTGAGCATGTATATATAAGAGCATTGTAGCTCTTATTTCTTGCAATCTAGGTGTTTTGACACAGTATAACATTGCAACAAGCTGTTTTTATTCATTTATATATATGCGCGCGCGCACATACACACACACACACACATATATATATATATATATATATACACATACACAAGTATGTTGACGCAAACAGGTAAAATAGAAATCAAAATATGATTGTATGTATATTTTTATTAATATTTAACAATAATAAGAGAGTGACTCAAGGTCCGAGAGTTTTGTGCGTTGGCATTTATCAAACTTGATAAGTACCAACGCACGAAACACTCGGACCTTGAGTCACTCTATTACTTTTGTTAAATATTAATATATATGATAGATCGCTAGCCACTAAACCTTTTTTATTTTCTCTCCCTGTTTATTTCTGTGTTCCTTTCTGTCAAAGAGCGTAGGCTCGAAACGTAAAAGACTTTTTCACTTCCTAAGCATTAAACTAATACATCTGTTTGTTGTTTACACACCCGTCTTCGTCTTTTGTTTCTTTTGTAAATTTTCACCATATATATATAGAGAGAGAGAGACAGAGAGAGAGAGAGATTGATAGATTGGTAGATAGATAGACACATATGTACATACACGTACACACACATGTATATGTGAATATATGCATAGTGTGTGTGTGTGTGTGTGTGTGTGCATGTGTCTGTGTGTGTGTGTACACGACAGACTTCCGTTCAACATCTGTCTTAGTAATTCCTCCACACAGCTACATATGTGCTCATTGGCTGCTTATATTTTATTCACACTGGAAGTATGAATCCAAATTAGACCTTGATGTTATTCGTGCTCAGAAACATAGAGTCGCAAGTAAATGATGGTTTCCAGCATAGACACAAGATCTGGAATTTAGGAGGGGCGAACAGTCAATTGCAATGACCTCAGTATATAATTGGTACTTTATTTTATGAACTCCAGGGATGTGAGTTGCAAAATTGACATCGATCTGATTTGAACTCCGAACGTAGTGTCAGAAGAAGTATCGCAAGTTATTTTCTCTTACGTTCTAATGATTTTGCCCATCCACTATTCTCATAAAGTAGAATGCTGACCAGTGTGAACACCAATAATTTCTTACAAGTGCACAAGGACAGATATTTATCGGAAGGAGTTAGTCGATTAACTTGACTCCAGTACTATAATGGAACTTGACTTTCTCAACGCCAGAAGGACAATTGGCAAAACAACCATGGCGGGATTGAAACAAGGAAACCAACACCGTAAGGTATTATTTCGTCAGCCACACTGCCGTACCTTCCCCCAGGTTAATAGTTATCGATATATTTCATGTACAGGATATTCCTATTCCGTCACCGAAGAAATAATGTTGGTTGCATTCACGTAAAAATAATTCACTTTTCTGTTTATTATCAAATGACTTTATCAAACAAAGCTGTGCGCTGAAGCTTGCTTTAATTTCCTTCAATTCGGTGCCGAGTGAATGCACGCGACTTCAGCTTATCTCGCTGCAGTCGGCTTATCAATAAGATCAAAGGTGTTACGAAGATGATGAATAATAAAGCAGGTAGCATAAACAGCAAAGAAAATATTTTCATTTCCTTGAGTAAGGCGAGAAAGCAGGCAATAAACTTCCAGCTTTGGTAAATCAACCTGAGGAAAGTATCACATAATAAAGCAAATATTTATATATAAATAATTGTTGCTGTTATAGCTGTTGTTTTGATCTTTAGCCCAAGGCCGGAGCTGGTCGAGCAGACACATGATCGTAGTCGTTCTACTTACGACTTTCCGGGTTGACGACTTGTTTATTTTTATTTTTTCATGCATTGTGTACTTTGTATTACATTATTAAATATGTCATTTTTAGGATATAAAGACGTGATTTAAGAGGCCACTCGACTCTCTGTGTACTCATATACATACATACATACACGCACAACTATGCATGTATAAGTACAGATAGGTAGGTAGGTAGGTAGGTAGGTAGATAGATAGATAGATAGATAGATAGATAGATAGAGTTGTAACAAAGATGAAATTGACAGTGATCTTCAAATTCGGAAGTTCGATTTGCTTGCTTTCACAGATGGTGAGCAAGCCGAGGCTTCGAAGTCAAAGATTTCATTGTAAAAGTTAAAATATATATATTCGACTAAAAGTATTAAGTAATCATGCAGTTTCATTTTAATTTATTTCTAAGTATATCTTGACATAAATAAACATTAATATATATATATGTATGTGTGTTTATGTTTATATATATATATATATATATATATATATATATATATATATATATATATATATACATGTCTCTTAAAGGATAGAGCTCAAAATCAATGCATTGAAGATACTTTATTGCAGCAACAATTATAATAACAGAAACAACCACAATAAGCCAAACCTGTTATTATAATTGTTGCTGCAATAAAGTATCTTCAATGCATTGATTTTGAGCTCTATCCTTTAAGAGACATGTATACATATATATATACAAAAACTCAACTGTGAGTTTTTGGCTAAGACTGTTAACAGATACTATATATTTTGTAAAATTTGTTTTATAAAAGTATATATTTATATATATATATATATATATATATATATATATATATATATATATATACTTTCGGTGCGTAGCGAAGCAATTAGCTGACCCTGATTATAATTATGCTTATAATTATAGAATATTTGTATAATGTTACCAAAAAAAGGTTATTTTAACGTACCGAACTACTTGGCAAAATTATTAATCATTAATTAATTCATTAATTTTACCCTTTTATTATTATTGAAATATAATTTACTCCCTGATCGAAAATTGCAGTTTCTGCGGGATTACTTGTAACACGTGGGTATTCGAGGATAAATACGTGTTCTCATTCGGTTGTATATATTTTTGGAAGTGCTGGTTAAATATCAGTTATGCGATGATGCTTGACCTCGTACCTATTTAATTCTAACACTCTCAAATCTATATTTGAAATGCTGCACTGATGAGGTGAAATAAGTAAATAAATATAACTTTACTTTAATCCCGAAACGCGTATGTAGCTAATCTAAGTCGAGTGGATTCGTTATTTTTTCTCTTTGCTTAGGTAAAAAAAAAGTGTGTTACTGTCTGGGAGATATTTATGGTAGCGGAATGGTATTTTAACTGCTATTTCTAAATTCGGTGCGTGACGAAGCAATTAGCTGATCCCTGATTATAATTATGCTTATAATTATAAAATATTTGTGTATATATATACATATATATATATATATATATATATATATACACACATATACGCTAGACTACTCGTGACCTGTTGGGTCACCTGGAAAGTCTGAGTTTCCCAGCAACGGAGTTTTGTTTCGTGGGGTTTTTTTCTTTTCCAGATTATTTCGCGTGCTTTCAACGAATGTGACGTCGAAATTATGCGTAAACGGCTCCTTTCCCCAGAAAAGGAAAGATTTGGCTGTTATTTCTTGCACGCCCTGCTACCACGTAGCAGGTATTTTGGCTCCTTTATCGCAAATCGCTGTTAGGTGGTAGCAGGGAGTGTTAGAAATAACAGCCAAATCTTTGGAGCTGAGTTACGTTGTATGCACTCACACACATGTACACGCACGCACATGCGCGCACCTGTATACATACATGTAAGCACAGGAGTGGCAGTGTGAAAAACAATTTGTTTCCCAAACAAGCGGTTCGGGGTTCAGTCTTGTGAGTAGATTTGATAGACGGAAAGTGAAAGAAGCCTGTTGTATGTGTGCGTGTGATTGCCTCCTCCTATCGCTTGGCAACTGGTGTTGGTGTGTAACTTAGCAATTCGGCAAAAATAACTGATAGCATGATTACCAGGCTTTAAAAAAAGTACTGGTGTCGATTCGTTTGATTAACATTTTTCAACACTACCCCAGCATGGCCGCAGACTAATGACTGAAACAAGTAAAATACATTCATATATATATACATGAACATACATACATATAAATGCATATATATATATGTGTGTGTGTGTGTGTGTGTGTGTGTGTGTGTGTGTGTGTGTGTGTGTGTGTGTGTGCGCGCAGGCGTGGCTGTGTGGTAAGAAGCTTGCTTTCCAACCACATAGTTCCAGGTTCAATCCCACTACGTGGTACCATGGGCTAAATGTCTACTACTATAGCTTCGGGTGACCAAAGCCTTTGGTAGACGAAAACGGACAGAAGCCCGTCCTATATATATATATATATATATATATATATATATATATATATGTATGTATATATTTATACGTATGTCTGTGCTTGTCCGCCCACCATCACATGACAACCGATGCTGGTGTGTTTATGTCCCCATAACTTAGTGGTTCCGCAAAAGAGACTGATAGAATAAGTACTAGACTTACAAAGAATAAGTCCTGGGGTCGATTTCTTCGACTAACACTCTTTAAAGTGGTGCTCCAGCATGGCCGCAGTCAAATGACTGAAACAAGTATAAGAATATAAATATATATATATACACACACACATACACATATGTATGTATGTATGTATGTATGTATGCGTGTATATATATATATATATGTTTGTGGATAATAAGTATACATGTACATATGTGTATATGTATGCATAAGCATAGATAGAGAGAGAGAGAGTCACAGTCACTCGCATATATTTTAAACACAGACACACACATGTATATACGTGTGGGTGTGCATTTTTCAATGTTTTCACTGACATAGTAAGCATGACCGACACTGTCAAGAAACATGGATGAAATAACAGTTGCTTTTAATTATTGACGTAAATAGACATATGTAATTACATGCATAGATACAATTCGTAATCTATGTATTAGAGTATAAACACAAACGCGAAAACTCAACACAATGAGTGAAAGCTAACTTGGAGAACTACGTTAAAATGTAATCTAACACAAAGACACGCACACCACACATTTAGATAAAAACTTACATGTACACCTGTGTGCGTATATATATATATATATATATGTATATATATTCGTACATCTTTATAATTTGGCAAGACGGAGTGAAAACTGGCTGAAATTCTAAGTTTTACCAAGCGTGGAGACTTCTAAAGTATTTTTGTTGGTCATTGATACAAATCATCGATCGATCATTCAAACGTGCTCAAACATGGCACCAACATCTCCATGCTTGATGAGGCTCAAGAGTTTCAACAGCCTTGCATGTATATATGTATATAGATGTGCATGCGTGTGTGTGTGTGTGTGTGTGTGTGTGTGTGCGCGCGCGGAGGTGTGTGTGTGTATACGTGTGCGTAAGTGATATTTGTGTGCGTGCGTGCGTGTGTCAGAGAAAGAGTTATACTTATATACACGTATATGAATAGATATGCGTATTACAAAAATCTGTGTGTGTGTATATATATATATATATATATATATATATATATATATATAAATATATACATATATATATATATACTACAGACACTGCACCAGTCCTTTAATACAGTGCCTGTATAGGTGCAGTGTCTATATAGTGTGCCTGTATAGTACCACTGTACAAAGGAAAAGGGGATAAATGTGAAAGTAGGGAGTGCGTTAGAGTGGGTGGTGAGGTGAGTGGTTTGATGTGAAGGTGGGTTAAGACAGGGTTGTGTGATGTCTCTGTGGCTGTTTAATTTAAATATGGACAGTGTGGTGAGAGAGGTAAATGCTAGAACCGTTGGTGAAGGAACTCAAATGGTGGGAGAAAATGGAGAGAAATGGCAGGTAAGTCAGTTGTTGTTTGCTGATGATACAGCACTGGTGGCAGATTTGGAAGAGCAACTGAGAAGAGTGGTGGTAGAGTTTGTAGGAGTGTGTGAGAGGAGGAAACTGAAAGTGAATGTAGCTATGAGTAAGGTGATGAGATGTTCGAGAGATGGAATGGCTAGTAGAATGGATGTGAGTATAAATGGTGAGATGTTAGAGGAGGTGCGTCTTTTTAAGTACCTGGGGTCACATGTGACGGCGGATGGGGGTGTGGCTGGCTGAGGAGGCGGGATACAGAATGAGGGAGGGGTGTAAGATACTTGGAGTTGTGAAAGGTATGCTCAGAGATAAAAAGTTGAGTATGAAAGCGAAAAGAGATGTGTATGAGGGCGCGATTGTGCCGACAATGTTATCTGGTGCAGAGACGTGGGAGATGAGAGAGGTGGAAAGGATGCGACTGGATGTGTTTGAGATGAGATGTCTGAGGGCTATGGTTGGTGTGACACGAATGGACAAGATGAGAGACGAGCAGGTGTGAGGACGAGCAGGAATGAGAGAAAAACTGACAACCAAATTGGATAGACGAATGTTGAGGTGGTTTGGCCACATGGGGAGGATGGATGAGGAGTGGATGGTAAAGAGGGTTATGAAAGCTGAAGAGGTATACGGCAGAACCAGAGGCAGACCTCGGTTTGTATGGATGGATAGAGAGAGGAAAGCTTTGGTGGGTGTGTTTATATATCCTCCTCTGATTTGTGGTATTTGGTGAATGAGGGTGTTTCATGTTGTTTCCCTCATTTGCGTTTGCTGCCGCGAGTTAGGTTCATCCGGAATTCTTGACAGGAGATCCAGTTCTTTTGAAGACACCTACATCCACTCCATGTGGGCCTCTCAGACTCTTTTGAAAGGATATTGAAACCCAAGCTGTTGCAGTATCTGGTCTTGTAGTGGCACCTCGTTGTAATGTTTAGAATTTTCCAGATGTACATCATTGCTTAACTTTACCGCCTTTGTTCTAAGGATTAGAGTCTTTCAGCCTTTCCCAGTGTCTGATATGCCACATTGAGACGATCTTCTTCGTGTAGCTTCGCTGAATTGTTTCGAGTTTCGTTGTTAATTTCACACTGTGTGGTGACCATATTTGAGAGCAGTAGTTTAAACGGTTGAGGACAAATGTCCTCCAGAGGACCATCATAATTTCCTATTCTCTTGTTCTGAAAGTTCTAAGGATCCAACCGGTCAGATGCCTGCATTTTTCTCGCCAACTCAATCATATGCACATGGAAAGATGCATCATTATTCATGTTAATGTCCAGGTCGCGCACTGATTTTGATTCAGGGATTGCAATCCCACCTGGGCCAGTGTATCCTGTCCCCATTTCATTCTCGTCCGTGAACTGGTAGCGCAAGGATTAGAATTTTCCAGCATCAAACTGCGTGTTACTGTCCTCAGCCCACCTGTATATTGTGTACAACTCTTGTTGCAGGTATTCAACATCTCCAGGCTTCTGTATCCTCTGAGAGACTTTTGTATCGTCTGCATAGCCAGCAATGGTGGCTAACTGAGCAGCAGAGGCCATGCCTGAGAAGGCCAATATGACTAGCAGCGGTCCCAAGAGAGTACCCTGTGGGACACCACTCATCATTTGCGTTTCCTCGGAGGTAGCCCCGTTGGCTATTACTACTTTAGAAAGTCGTGTAACCACTCTCCAAGTTTACCGACTACGCCCAGATAACGCAGCCGTAGTTGACTTTATCAAAGGATTTTGCAAAGTCGAGACACATCACGTCCAGATTTAAGTTTCTCAGCTTTTCCCAGTGGCTGACATGTCACAAATATCCATCAAATTTAACTGATGTAAATAATGTACATAATTCCTCATCTCTCAAATATAGAACCAGATTTAAGTTGTTGAGCTGCTGCTTTAACACCCAGTCGTAGTGATGTAAGAGCTGTATCAGACAGCATCTACTTGGTCGAAAATCATACTGGGTGTCATTCTCCTAAAGGAACGCAATTAGTTTCCTTCGGAGGTCTATAATTTTAGCATCTACTCTGCTTCCTCCTTTATGGACAAGATCATATTATTCCCTCCTTCAATTCGCTTGAGAGTTGACCACTTGCAAGGAAGCTATGAAGAAGCTGCAGTGGTTTTGTAAGTGCTTGTTTGCATGATTCGAGAAGAATTGCTGAGAATTCAACGGGAATTCATTCAGTGTTACTCTTATCCTCATTGGGTTTCCCGTAAAGGGACCATCTTTTGGAGAGTTCCAAGGCACAGGGGCAGTTGCTTTGACAAACTTAAAGGAGGCTTTGGGATTTGATTTTATATTTACTATAACCCAGGCTGCTTTGTCTACTCTCTTTTTCATGGGGACGTTTCAGATCTCCAGTGTTGTTGTTTTCAAGCGGGATTTTTCCATGCCATTGAATTCTCTTTTCAGGCGGCTTGCAAACTTTGTACGCCATCTCATATATACGATGTTTGTATGGATGTGTGTGTATGGATGTGTGTGTGTGTGTGTGTGTGTGTGTGTGTGTGTGTGTGTGTGTGTGTGTGTGTGTGTGTGTGTGTGTGTACGTATGTATTTATAATCTACTCTTTGAAGTAAACAACGGCGTTGTGTATACGCGTGGGGTGGGGAGAAAGAGAGTGGCTGATATATATGTATATATGTGTGTTTGCATGTGCGTGTATATATATGTGTGTGTGTGTGTGTGTGTGCGTGCGTGTATGTATGTGTGTGCATGCAAAAATATGTACGTACATATATACTTACATACACATACGCACATGCACATAGAAAGTTAAATAGATTGATAACTACACCGCAACTCTAAATATATGCGTGTATGTGCGTATATGTGTATACATGCATTTATATATGTGTATGTGTGTGTGTGTGTGTGTGTCTATAATTGTAATTGTACAAGCAGGAGTATGTGCAATTTATATATATATATATATACATATATATATATATATATATATATATATATATGTTTGTGTATATCTATATATATACGTGTGTATGTGTGTGTTTGCATGTATATATGTATGTGTGTGTATGTGTATAAGTTAATATATATATATACATATATATGCATATATATACAAAGCTATTTGTGTATATATATGTGTGTGTATGTATGCATGTGTATATATATATATGTATACATCTATGTATATATATACATGTATATATACAGGTATATATATATGTATATGTATATATATACATATATATGTATATATATGTATATGTGTGTGTGTGTATGTATGTATGTATATATATATACATGTATATATATATGTATGTATATGTATATATATATATATATGTATGTATATGTATATATATATATATGTATGTATATGTATATATATATATATGTATGTATATGTATATATATATATATGTATATATATGTATATATATATATATATGTATATATATGTATGTATATGTATATATATATGTATGTATATGTATATATATATATATATGTATATATATGTATGTATATGTATATATATATGTATGTATATGTATATATATATGTATGTATATGTATATATATATATATGTATATATATATATATATGTATATGTATATATATATATATATATGTGTGTGTGTGTGTATGAATATACTGTTAAATATGTATGCATACACAAACACGACACACACATACATACATGTAGAGAAATGTAAAAGTGTGTGTGTGTGTGTGTGTGTGTGTATGTGTGTGCGCGTGCGTGTGTAGTGGCGCCGCTCAGTTTATAGACGACTACGTGGGTGATTAATCGTTTATTATCTCCGATTATTTAATTACTTTGGATTCAAGCTACATGTAAGTAAAATGAACTTTTTTTTTTTCTGTTTTCAGATATGTAAATTTAATCTCCAAAATTCCAATTATGAGGATGCTCTTACTGATAGTCAATTAATGATAAACACTTAATTTAAGACCATTTTAGAAAAGTTTATTTTCACTTTGATAGTCTTTTTGATAGATTTTCTTCCAAAATAAAACAAAAGCTTATAAATGGTTATTTGACTATATCATCCTTCGATCTGTTATGCTGTATGTATATGCAAAAAGTTAGTAATGAGTAAACGGAAAGTCTACGATGGATAAGCGAAAACGACGAAGAATTGTTCAAATACATATGCTCAAATAAACGGTTCGACTCGCAGCTGCTGAGATTGGATGATCAAGACTTGTACTCAACATTTAGTTACGATACGATTTTTAGAAGACATTTTGATAAATGAACCTTTTGCTCGCCATAAACCAGTTATAAGTACTGCATACAAAGCATTAAGTGAAAATGTAATTTATTTCCGAAGAGAAAGTGTGGTAGGAAGCTATATTTCCATAACTGAAAAGGTCGGACAGGGCTGTGACAATAGTTCAATTACTACAGAAACGAGAAAAGTTTTCAGTCATAAATCCAGAGGGAAATTTTATGGACGTCTTTTATACACTATGTTGTTGGCACTCCGTCGCTTACGACGTCGAGGGTTCCAGTTGATCCGATCAACGGAACAGCCTACTCGTGAAATTAACGTGCAAGTGGCTGAGCACTCCACAGACACGTCTACCCTTAACATAGTTCTCGGGGAGATTCAGCATGACAGTGTGACAAGGCTGGCCCTTTGAATTACAGGTACAACAGAAACAGTAAGAGAAAGTTGTGGTGAAAGAGTACAGCAGGGTTCGCCACCATCTCCTGCCGGAGCTTCATGGAGCTTTAGGCATTTTCGCTCAATAAACACTCACAACGCCCGGTCTGGGAATCGAAACCGCGATCTTATGACCGCGAGTCCATTGCCCTAACCACTGGGCCATTGCGCCTCCACTTTATACACTATATGGATGTCATAATTTATATTTAATGGTTGGTGTGATAGAACAATAAGCTACCAGATGTCCACTCGCTTTGTTTTTTTCTTTTACTGACCAGCGTTTATACATTTCGTCGTCGGCCTTTCTTGGCCTATGGCATGTATTCAAGAAGCATGTATTACATGCCTCACTGCAAAATCTTTATGCGAAACATAAATGGTCTTCGTGCAAATGGATAAGAAAGGGTACTTGCAGAAATGGCGAGATAATTTGAAAAAAATAAAAAATTAAGTCAAAAATTAACCGTTTGAATAAGGATGCGTTGACGATCTTTCTCGTATAAATAGCCTTGAAAGAGGATAAAAATCAAATGTTCAATGTAGTAATTTGAACAATAACGAAATTTCAATGCCATCTGGGAATTTTAAATAAAATAAATTTCCATCCGTCCATCTTCTCCTCCTACTGTTCCTGGGAGGGTTACGGCGGGGTAGAGTCCCCGGACACTTTTTCCATTGGATCCTAACAAAACAACCGTCATTATATTTTTCGGCTGGATTCCCAAGCATAACCAACTGAGATTGCGGATGTTATCCAACCATCTCATTCTTGGTCTACATCCGTATGGGGTCCGTATGGGGTCCGTATGGTCCTTGGGGCAATGGGGGTTCGTATGGCCCTTGGGGCAATGGGGGTCCATATAAGATTTTGTTGTTAAAATTTATCGGCCATATAAATTGGTTATACATCTAAAATACACAAAATGTTTTAATAATTTCTTATACAATTCCTAAAAATATATTTATTTATAAAAATATGATTTTTTTTTTAAACATCGAATAGCTAGGATGGTACATCTGAGCAAAATAAGAATCAAAGGGGTCTATCGGTAAAAAACGGTCGAGAAACACTGGTTTGCATCTTGGGCTCCCGTCAGTTGCTTCGGCTTGAAGAATCTGTCTTGCGATTTGCAAGATTTATCAGATAAGATTAATCTGATTAGTATCTCAGATTTTGGGGGATAAGTTGAGGTAGTAAGAAAATAGTGAAATATAAATGGATTTGATCTCTTCACTGGACTAAATATTGTAAAACAATTTTAATTTTCTGGAAGGAAATGTAAAAGTTTCCAACTGAAGCCCGTAAGATTGATTCAATAATAACAAGTTACAGGATAACATACAAAATCTGTAACTTACATTAACAATAGTGCTTATGACTCGTACAACTGCGGCCACGGGAGAGAGAAGCTTTAGTAAATTAAAGCTGATAACGAAATATTTACAGTCGTCCATAGCACAAGACAGATTAATTTCTTAGGCAAATCTGTCAATAGAAAATGATATCGTAAAAAGGATATATATAGAAAATGGAGTGAAAATATTTATAGAAGCAAAATGGAAAAGAATAAAGAACTGTGTTAGCGAAGGTAATGTATCCATTTTTTAACATGTTTTTTTATATTCATATTCTTACATTTTTTAAAGGAAAATTCGTTACAGTTACTTCAGCTCAATAGCATACGTCGGATTTCTAAAAGGACACTTCTTCACACCGTCTTTGTAACAAAATATACCGAGAACATTGCCGGTAATGTTGATACAATCTTTCTCTCGATCTCTATCGCTCTATCCCTATCTCTCTCTCATTCTTTCTCTCTCTCTATCTATCTATCTATCTGTCTGTCTGTCCTCTTTAATTCACATATACACACTTTCTATCCCGCTCCTTATATTAGCAAAAGAATTCAAAATATTGAAAGTGTATTTTAAACTGCCATCTTTACCTTGTATAATATTCTAGCAAGCATTTAATTCCTACATTTGTAGTTTTCCCTCCTTGTGAAGGAAGGTATTTAAAAACTATGCTTCTGCTTGCAAGAGTACACAAATTTTGCTTGATTGAAGCACCGACAAGGCTAAAGACGATCCGATATGCGTACGTGTGTGTGTGTGTGTGTGTGTGTGTGATCTACCCAAATTACAAATTCGGATTTATATCTGTAATTATTGGGGTACTGGGATATGTAAACACACTACCAATCTTGAGAAATTAGGCTTCTCAAAACCAGAAAGTTGATTCGAAGACTAGAGATCTAAATCATCACTGAAACTGTAAAAACTTGTAAAACTTTTCAGAAATTTATCCTTCGAAACGGGTAATGGATAGTCAAAAGCAGTATTGCATCAAAGAAAATACTTTGCTGTATTTAGTTGTTAGCCTTTACGTTGTAAGTTCAAATCCTGTTGAAATAAACTTTGCCTCTCACCCGTTTGGGGTCAATAAAACAAAGTACAAGTTGAGTACTAGTTGTCCATACCCTCTTTTACTTGTTTCAGTCATTTGACTGCGGCCATGCTGGAGCACCGCCTTTAGTCGAGCAAATCGACCCCGGGACTTATTCTTTGTAAGCCTAGTACTTATTCTATCGGTCTCTTTTGCCGAACCGCTAGTTGACGGGGACATAAACACACCAGCATCGGTTGTCAAGCAATGCTAGGGGGACAAACACACACAAACACACACACACACACACACACACACACACACACACACACATATATATATATATATATATATATATATATATATATATATATATATATATATATATATATATATACGACGGGCTTCTTTCAGTTTCCGTCTACCAAATCCACTCACAAGGCTTTGGTCGGCCCGAGGCTATAGTAGAAGACACTTGCCCAAGATGCCACGCAGTGGGACTGAACCCGGAACCTTGTGATTGGTAAGCAAGCTACTTTATTTCATTTCAATTTGCCATAAAGGCAGTACACAGAGAGTAGCTACGGGCTGGACAAAGACATTAATGAGATGAGATGAATGGTGATTAATATGGTATTAATGGGAGAAGACAGGAGCCGCCCGCCGAACTCTGCTTCTCTAAATCAATGTTCTTTTATAAATTTACACATAAATTTACAACTTGAGGCTATAAACCTCTTACTTTTTCCTTTCGTGGAGGCGGGTGCCTCCACGACTTTCTCCGTCTCTCCCTCTACTGGGGGAGCTGGGGGAACAACATTTGTTAACTGTTTCAGGACCTTACTCTGGTCCTGGGGACAGTCTTTCTTGATATGACCGGGCTTCAGACACCGGTGGCACTTTGGTTTACGTCCCTCAAGAATTACCGGATATCTATGGCCGGCCATCCTCAAAAAATCCGGAAATACCAGATCCCTGGCTGATTGAGTCCACAGGGTCAAAACCGCTTTTGCCCCAACCCAATCAGCTGTAGGTAAAATTTTCACATTTAAGAGCTTGGCTCCACTGCCACCCAGACCCCGTCGGATAGTATCCTCTATCTAATCAGGTTCTATACCGGGTGACAGCCCACAGATCCAAGCTCTAGATATTTTCTTCCCACAGTACGTGGGAAGAAACAGAATTTTTTCCCCTTCTAAGGGCTGGTTCGCAAACTTGCGAGCCACCTCAGGGGTGTCAAATAGCAACCTAACCGTCGCGTATTTTACACCCCTTGCCATAAACTTAATAGTTGGCAGATATTCTGCCAACTCTTTCTCAATTTCAATTTTGGGAAAGATCGTAATGGTGTCGAGTAACCTAGAGTAGGTCCGTAACACCACCGTTCTTTCCCTGAAATCATTTAACCACTTCTTGGGTGGGATAATCTCCCACTCCACAGCAGTGGCCTTATTTTTCTTTATGTTCTCTGCCATGATAAAATTGTCCACATAAAAATTAAACAACGAAAAATTTTAAAAACAGGCAAAAAGAGAAAACAGTTAAAAAAAGTGGAAGAAATAAAATAAACAGTTCGTACTAAAAAAAAGTTCATAAAAGAAGGAGAAAGGAAATACAACAGATCAGAAAGAATAAATAAAATATAAAGTTCCAGGCAGAATAACAAATTCTCAGGCCACAACGGTACTCCGGCCCGATTTGATCCCGGCTCCGCTGCAGTCGTCACTTTGCTGGTAAAAATTAAATCCTTTGCGTAGTTCCACGTGGCGTAGTTCAAAGCAAGAGGAAGACTTTTCTTCAAGTTTGTTAGCTTTCAAAACTTGGTTTGAAGGCGATGGATTCCTTTTCTGTCTTAAACAAGGTTCACAATATTTATTTGTAGTTTTCAAGTCGTGACTTGAAGACAACAAACTTTTACAAACTAAGTTCACAATTTTGGGAGGAGCGATACCTCCATAACACTCTTCTCACCGCTAAGTGAAACATTAAGCACAACCACAGGAAGACAAATGCGTGGAATTCAGTGGAGATTTCTTGTTCGACATAAATATAAATAAACACGAGCAACAAACCCCCACTGAAGGCCAAAAACCAGTAACGGTTTCCCCGTGTAGGGAGGCCTGCACGATGGCCGAAGGAGGAAGAGTCAGTCCTACACGGGAAAAGGAAGAAATAAGTGTGGAACAGTTGATGGAAAGAAACTGGCCAACATTGGCGAAAAATAACAACGAAGCAGAAAGTCTGAAAGTAGTAAAAGACAAGGAAGAATCTGGAAAAAGTGTGAATTTTGCAGCGGTCACTGGTGACAAGAAGCGAACTGTCAACATCGGGAATGCCGAGAGGCATAAGAATATGATGAAGAGAGAGGGTCATATTTTTTATTACCCACGAGGGGCTAAACATAGACGGGGACAAACACCATCGGGGAACTAAAATTATAAAATGGAGGTATAAAGAAAGAAACAAAATAAAAGAAAAGAATGAATTATGAAAAAGATGATATAATGAGGCGAAATGCTCACTCGACCCCCCGACGTCGAGTGGTTACATTGATACTGTTTTGTCCTTCAGTACCTTAACTCAAACAGTTGAATTCCATAGTCCTCTTTTAGTTCAGTATAATTAGTCCTTTTCGGCAACTTGTCTCTATCGCCGATGACTTTCCACCAATCAATGCCTTTATCATTCTTTTTTATTACTTCCCATTCTTCTTTGCTTGCCAAATAACACATCGTAGTCTCACCATCATCATCTACGAATTCTACTTCCACCATATCCTTCCAATTGTTCAGCCTTTTAAACATGTCCTCTCCCGCGTTCTCATACAGAACGCAAGCGAAACAAACAGGGGGAGGGGAAATCTTATTATCATCGTGTGTGTTTGTATGTTTTTCCTGTTTTCTTGTTGGAGGGGATTGGGTAGGTTTGGTGTCTGTATGGGTAGGGTGAGGTGGCAAGGGAGTGGATGGGCCCTGGCTGGGTTGGGGTTCACAATTACTTACTTTCTTTCTTTTCCTTTTTTTCCTCCTCACGGCCGTTTCCCATTCCTTATCTTCTGAAGTTTCCTTTTCCACTTCTTGTGTCCTCTCTTGTGATGGAGGGCGTCTCTCCTCTACCATTTTGGGTGGTGTAGTGCAGTTCGCTAATGAAGAGAGAGGGTCATGGTGTTGTTGCAACCCCTCCCGAAAGTTTCATAGAAAGAACACAAAGGAAAACGTTAATATCTAAAACATATAGTAAAAAAGCGAAAAAAATTGAATTCGTAGCGGAGACTGAAATCGAAAAGTGCCTAAAATCATTGTTTAACAAAATTACGTACATAACCAGAGGCAAGCGCTATGCTATGGTAGAAGTGAGAATGGAGTCAGAGGAAGCTGCCCGACTCCATTCTGTGGAGCCTCTGGAAACAGAAAATGTGGTTCTCCTACCACTGTACATGGGTAGGAGAACATCACAAATAACAATTGCAAACATTCCCCCTGAAATTGACCCAGAGTGGTTAGTCGCGGCAACGACTATGGGCCTGGAAGATAAGATCACAATCCTAGAAGCAATTGTGACTGAACTAAAGCTGAGATTCGGCCAGGCCCTAAAAATGACTATTCAAGCAGAACAAGCCACACTGGAAGAAATAATTAAAAGCTTTGAGGTTGGGGGCACACGACTAGTCGTGTCAGTGGATGGCCGCAAACCTCGTTGCTTCCAGTGTGGCAAGAAGGGTCACCTTAGGGCGAACTGCAGCCAGAAGAAGGACGATGGAAAGACTAACCAGAAGCATACAGAAGAGAAAAAGAAGGAAACTGGAGACGAAGAGAAGAAAAATGGAGAAGAAAGGAAGGAAACAGAAGAAGAGGAAAAAAATCCAGAGGTGGTGGAGCAAACACCGGTGCCATTGGAAAAGGTTGGAGAGGGTTGGACGATGGTGCCCAACAAAAGAAAACAACCTTCCCCAATGAAAGAAAAGGAAGAAGAAAAGAAAAAAACAAAAAAAGTGAATCAAAAGTAAAAGACAGTGTCTATATGGTGGTTCGAACCTCAAACAGAGAGCTAATGAACCACCTGGCAACTATAAACAAAGAAAAAATGAAAAGGATAGAGTTCACAAAAGGAAAAGCTGTGTATAAAACAACGAGAAAAATGTTTAGCGTTCTCAGCAATACCTATACGAGAGACATAGGGGTGCCAAGGTTGGATTACGTACCTACCATGTCGGAGAATTTTTTACCTCCGACTCCACAGGCCCCAGATGGGGTGGAAAAGGCGGGGATTCCCGCCCCCCCCCCCCCCCGCCAGATACTGATTAAGGTAAGACATTTATGGCTGTTCGAATTGGTGGTTTAAAAGTACGCGGCCTGTTGTCGAGCTGGAAGCAGGAGCGCTTCCTAAATGACATCAGGTCGCGAAATTTAGATGTGATTGCTGCCACAGAAGCCCGGATAAGCAGGCCAAGAGATCTGCTCCCCCTCTTGGAAGGCTACGAGAGATACGTCTCTCCATGTCGGCCGGGAGGTGGTGGTGGGGTGTTGGTCTTAATAAAAAAAACAAGACCGGGTTCCTGAGGTAAAGTCTAAATGTTTCATCATTACAGTAGCAGAAGCGAAAGAGGTGGTGTGGAAGACTAGAATGGAAGGGAACAAGACAGGCATTTTTATCTCTAGTCAAGGTCTGGTGAGATATTTTTCTTTTCATTTGAAAAGAAAAATACGACTGGAGAGAAAGTGTTTGTCGGAGAAAATGTTTCAATCAAGATGGAAATATGTCGCTCGAGAGTTGCGAGTGAAAAAGTCCAATTGAATACGCCATAGGTGTCTTCGAAAGTGTCAGTGGTGGGATGGGGCTTGTGGGGTCGGAGCGTAACCCAGTCCCCCACTTCATCTGTCTATATTGTTTTGTGTGTTGTTTGTTGTAAACATTCGATTTTCGATTTTATTATATTTTTAATTGTTTCATATTTTTGTAACCCCATACGTGTTATCTGACCCCAATCAGATGTTTTGTCCCTTTCTGTGTTTGGCCTCTAGTGGGTAATAAAGAGATATAAATCCAGAAAAACACAAAAGTCCTACCTGTAGTTGTACGTCAAAAATTCACGACGCTGGCATCCAGCGACGTGAGAACAGGAGCGACAAAAAACACGTCCTCTCGGTAACCAATGCTACTTACCACACAGCCACTCCTGCGCTTATAAACCATTGACTTTATCCATTTCCTAAATGTCAGGCCTTCAGCCAAAGTTAGAGAATGATGTAATAAATGTAAAACGGAAAGGAGCAGTGAACTGAAAAAAAAAAACCGTTGAGCGTCCGATAAAAGGACTTGCAATATTTGTTCAGACTTTACGTTTAGATTTGAAATACGGTCAAGGTCAACTTTGTTTTGACTTTTTCGGAGTTGATAAAATAAAGTACTGGCCAAGTAATGGAATCGATTTAATCGACTGCCGATTTGTACCATGTTACAGATTATTATGGTACTGTAGCAAGTCATAAAAGGCGGCAATATGACGTAATGGTCGTTTGCCCGAACAAGCATAATGATCCGAATTCGGATATGAGCAGTTATAAAGACCTTGATTTTTGGGAAATTACTCAGTGTTCATAGGATTGTTACTAAACTCCACGACACTCACTGAGATATTGGCTATTTTTGTATGCCATGTCTATGATAAAAATCGAACAAGATTTATTTGAACTGTTGTGAACTCTAGTAGTTAGTATGAAAGATTAGCTAGTGTGAATTTTAAGTCGTAATTCTCTATGACAAAATGACTTTACTTTCCAATTGTACTATCAATGCTAAATGTACATAAACAAAATAATATAGTAATTATTTTCTCTTTCTTCATGTTCTTCAACTTTTTAATGAAATTTATTCCTGCAATTATGAAACTGTGCATTTTTTTATATTGGTTAATAGAACACGAATTTGTTTATCTTCAACATACATGCACGCATACAATGTCCGTTAGCGTTTCAGAATATATATTTCTCGCTATGGCGTTATGTAGATGGAGTCAGGATTTAGGTATAATGATAACACTCATATGTAAGTTATAAATGACGAGTTTATCAATATATATTCCGATTTCGAAAGTAAAATATATTTATTATCTACTAGCAGAAATACCCGGCGTTGCCCGGGTTAAAGAGAATAATGAAATCTAAAAACGCCGTCTAGACTACGCATCATCTTTATATATAGAGATGTATATACACACACGCACCCAAACACACGTATATATGTATATCAATATAAATATATGAAAGTCAATGAAGTTTCGTAAAAGAAGGTGATCATGTACATACTTTCTTGCTGTTGTGATTATAACACCTCATTGTAAACTATGTTCCTTGTTTTCCCTTGTGGAGCATATACAAATAGGTTTTTTGTTGCTGCCCACTCTTGAGCAGCCAACATACAGTTGTCCATGTGAGAAGCAGGGCTCTTCCAAGAGAAGACCAGCTACAGACAGTGTTTGACCCTGATATTTGTTTATGGACATGGCAAAAGTCACACGAAGGGGGAATTGTAGTCTTCTGAATGTAAAAGGAATGTCTGCTCCTGATGGAGTAAGAGGAATTCTTGGAATAAAGACGTCATCCCCTTTTGCACATCCAGAAAGAATGGTAGCCTCGATAACGTGTGACATCATTTTCTAAATAATGCTCATCTGTTATGTTCGGGTTAAAATTTCATCAACATCAAAAATATATGAATTTTCATGGGAGTTATGGCCGTTATGCAAAGAATATAATTTCCAAATTTCATAAAGATCCATTCAGTACTTTTGACGTAGTTTTGGATAAGAAAACAAATGACTAATGTGTGTGTTTGTGTGCATGTGTATGTGTGTGTGATGGGTGTATATATGTATAGATATCTGTATGTATGTATATATGTGTACATATTACATGTACATGTACATCTATATATATATACATCTACACAAATGTATACATATACATGTATGTATAGATCTATATATATATATACATATACGTGTACATCTATATGTATACATATACATCTCTCTCTCTCTCTCTTTCTCTCTCTCTCTCTCTCTCTGAAAGTATCTGTCATTACAGTATCGAAATGGTGTACATATACACGTATATGTATACATATACATCTCTCTCTCTCTCTCTCTCTTTCTCTCTTTCTCTCTCTGTGAAAGTATCTGTCACTACAGTATCGAAATGTGATTGTTTCAGTTAGTGGAATAGTTTCATTTTTAAAGTGAAAGTATTTGACATGAGTGTTTTTGTTTCACTTTTGACACGTAATACTTAAATAGTGGAGGAGATATTATGTTGCCGTGTGCTCGAACTCTGCAAGAAGTTAATAATTTTTTTTGACTAAAACACAACTGGAACCCTAAGTAAGGCATGTGTAAAATTTGAATGAAATTGGTTGCGTAGTTCTCGAGTTTTAGGGATTCACACACACAGACAGACAGACCACACATTCTCATTTTTATATATATAGATTTCCAGATAGGAAACATATAAAAGTAGTGTTACACAAACGGTAACAAAACGCGGCTATAGAAAGTGGTGACCTCTCGACGTGATCTCGTAGATAAACCACCACATCATAAAAGTATAGACAATTGTGAAAAATATATAAAATTTTCGATAGAAAATAGATGACAGTTTCATTACACAAAATTTTATTAACAGAAATATTTGATATTAAAAGTTGGCGGAAAAAGAACGCTGAAGAAATAAACAATAATAGTTATAAGAAGTTTAACTGCACTTTCTAGCAAATTAAAATTATATTTCATAGCTGTTGAAAGTATTATTTCACTAAGAGCAAAATTTTCTTTTTGAAAATTATAATACATTTGAATGGAAGAAAATATTAAAGAGATTGAAATGTCTTATTTTGATAGAGGATATATGCAAGCTTCTATGACAGTTTTACCTCCTGCTTGGACAGGAGATACCCTTATCTGGTTTGCTCAATTAGAAGCAAGTTTTGCAGCAAACAGAATAGCAACAGAGGCACAAAAGTATAACATAATGTTAAGTAACTTACCACCACTTCTGAGTAATGAAATTAGGGACTTATTAGTAGATCCTACTGAACCATTTTCATATTCTTCCGTAAAGGAAGAGCTACTAAAGAGGACTGCCAATTCAAAGCGAAAAGAATTTGCTAAATTGTTCAATAGCGAACAACTGGGTGACAGAAAACCTACTCAACTTCTTCGTAGAATGAAAGAACTTCTCGGAAATCAATAGATAGAAGAGTCTTATCTTAAGGAAGTTTTCTTTGGCAAGTTACCTCATAGCACTCAAACACTACTTTCAGCGGTGAAAGAGCAAAATTCTCTCAAATTGGCAGATGGTATTATGGAATTAACATCTAGAGAGTTTGTAAATGCCTTGCCATCCATTTCTTCAGAATTACAGTTGATGAAAGAAACTTACAAGAAACAATTAAAATTATTTTCAGACAAGATCGAAAGTCTTCAGCTGGGAAGAGATAAATGCTCTTATAATAGACAACATACAAGATGGCGTATATGATTGAAAAGTCCCAAAAGAAATGCTAGAAAAATGAAGCTATAACTTTAAAGGATGATGAATTAAGGCTTTTCAAAGCATAAAAGAAAAACTGTGTAAAACAGCACTCTTAAATCATCGGGCTCCTGAAGCAAAATTATGGTTGGTAGTTGATGCCTCCGATGTTGGCATCGGAGTTTTACAACAGTTTCATTGTGGTTCTTGGCAGCCATTATTTTTTTTTTCTAAAAATTTCAAGGCACCAGAAACGAAATACAGCATTTTCGGCAGAGAATTGTTGGCAGCTTACTTGTCAATTAAATACTTCAGACATCTTCTTGAAGGTAGGTCATTTACATTATTTCTGACCATAAACCATTGATACATGCACTAAAAAATTCTTCTGAAAAATATTCTCCAAGAGAAATTAGACACCTTGATTATATTTCACAGTATACTGTGGATATACGGTATATCAAGAGTGTTGAGAATTCTGCAGCTGATGCATTTAGTTCATTAAGCACTATCAATTTGGAAGAAATGTCTAAAGATCAAACTACTGATAAAGAATTTTCTTTGTATAAAGATTCCAGTTCTACTTCTTTGAAATTTAAATTATTGCCGATTCATTCTTGTAAATCACATATTTGGGGTGATATTTCTACTGGTTTTTCTAGACCATTTGTGCCTGAAAAACATAGAAAAGTTGTTTTTTCTACTTTACATAAACTATCTCATCCTGGTATTGGAGCTTCATTAAAATTAATAACTGAGTCGTTTCATTTGGCCTGGTATGAATAAGGATATTCGTTCTTGGGTTCAATCGTGTATGCACTGCCAAAAAGCAAAAGTAAATCGTCACATTAAAGCACCATTAGGTACTTCTGCAAATCCTGATGCCAGATTCCAACGCATTCATATTGACATAGTTGGACCATTACTTCCAGTGGAAGGTAATATTTATTTGTTAGCATGCGTAGATCGTTTTTCGCGATGGCCAGAAGTGTATTCAATCAAAGACATATCTGCAGTAACTATAGCAAGAACTTTATTTAGCAATTGGATATCTAGATTCGGCATACACAACACATTGACAACAGATCGTGGAAGGCAATTTGAGTCTACACTTTTCGCAGAATTCAACAAATTGTTAGGAAGTCATAGAATTCGTACGACTTCATATAATCCACAATCTAACGGCATGATAGAAAGGTTTCATAGGCAGTTGAAATCTTCATTAAGAACTTATTCTGATTCTAGCAGTTGGTTAGAAGCATTACTAGTGATACTGTTAGGAATCAGCAGTGCTATTAAAAAAGTTTACAATATCCTCCTGCTGAACTTTTGTACGGAACAACATTAACTCTACCTGGTCAAATGTTTGAAGAGACCATTTCTTTTAATGAAGATATTAACAATTATGTAACCCGGCTCAAGAGATTTCTTTCTGATGTTCCTTCTTTTACAAGTAAATTACAAAATATTAAAAGTTTCGTTCCTTCTTATATTAATTCTTGGACTCATGTATTTGTACGTAATGATGCCAGTCATCATTCACTGAATTATAAATATACTGGACCTTTTAAAGTTTTGTCAATTAAAGATAACACTATGACTTCGGATATGCATGGTAAAAATGAATTTATCAGTTTAGACAGAGTTAAAAAAGTTCATTTCGATCAGTCTTCATGTCATGAAAAATAAAGATTTGAGCAACACGTTTCAAAAAAGAACTTGTAACAGAACAATTAACAAGACAGCGAACTTAAGGTTGAGGAAAAGATCCACAAGTCAATTTTAAAATCACCTACCAGCGAAAAGAAAACTAGAAGTGGTAGAATTGTATATTTTCCCAAAAGACTTCCTCAGTTTGTTTGAATATATACCTCATGAACTTTTATATTCCTGGAATTTTTTGTGTATAAAAAAAAGATTATGTATGTATTATGATATTTTTTTTCGCAAAATTGACAATTTTTCTGGTGAATGGCTTATGTAGCAAGTCATAAAAAGCGGCAATATGACGTAATGATCGTTTTGCCGGACAGGCATAATTGTTGATATCCCATTGGTTAAAATTACTGCCCATATACGAATTCTAAACTTTCGTCAAAGAAAAGTTTAACGAAATACGGTTTTGGGAATTCGGGGATCTTTTCCCTTTGAACGGCACATCGAGAAATTAATTTTTTGTAACTAAACGCTTTCAAACTTCGGACACTGGTAGAATGTGTCATATAAAACATATTTTACTCTTAGTGTTGTTGAGAAAAGTTTATATTTTCAAAGTTATTTCGTGCTAAAGTAGTCGTGTTTCGGTAATTTCAACCAATCAATGACGTGTATTCAGCTGAATAAAATTACTGCCGTTGTTTGTCAACAACAACTATTTCGTTTGTCACTGTTATTTATGACATCGTTCCTGCGTTTGTACTGGTTTTAGCTTTAGGGTTTTAGGGTTAAGGTTTTAGAGTTAGGGTTAGGGTTACAGTTTTAGAGTCAGGGTTAGGGTTTTAGGGTTAGGGATAGGGTTTTAAAGTTAGGATTAGGGTTTTAGGATTACGGTTAGGGTGTGGGGAAAAAAGTGAAAAATGAAGAAATTGGAGGGGGAGGGGGAGTCTTTCCGAAAATAGTAGCAGAAAAACAGGAAAAAATATTGAAAGCAGTAGAAACGCACGAACGATTGTGGTGGTGCCATGAAGTAAACATGCTTCAGATGCACTCGTTTATTCATACAACCGTAACTGAGATGAAATATGTCATAAATAACAGTGACAAACGAAACATACACCACCGGAAGTTGTTGTTGACAAACAACAGCAGTAATTTTATTCAGCTGAATACACGTCATTGATTGGTTGAAATTACCGAAATACGACAACTTTCACACGAAATAACTTTGAAAATACAAACTTTTCTCAACAACACTAAGAGTAAAAGATGTTTTATATGACACATTCTACTAGTGTCCGAAGTTTGAAAGTGTTTAGTTGCAAAAAATAAATTTCTCGATCTGCCGTTATAAGGCAGATCCGAATTCGGATATGAGCAGTTAAAAAAACCTGATTTTGGGGAAATTACTCAGGGATCTTTTCCTTTTGGCCGGCACATAGAAAAAATAATTTTTTGTAACTAAACACTTTCAAATTTCGTATACTGGTAGAATGTGTCATTTAAAACATCATTTATTCCTGGCGTTTTTAAGAAAATTGTTTATTTTCGAAGTTATTTCGTGTTAAAGTTGTCGTATTTCAGTAATTTCAACCAATCAATGACTTCTATTGAGGTGAAAACAATTGCCGCTGTGGTTTGTCAACAAGACGTTACAGCGGTGTATATTTAGTTTGTCATTGTTATTTCTGATATATTTACATTTGAGATACACGTGTGTATAGTTTAATTAATTCAGTTATTAGTTATTTTTTAATTTTTTTCAGTTTATTTTGTTTGTGAAAGTATTTTCGCTTTGTTTTAGCGTTTTCAAAATTGCCTATTTTGGGATCTTTTCCATTAGCACATCGGACAAAATTCTCGGCGCTCTTTCTTCCACCTTTGCTTTTCATCCCTTCGGCGTCGATAAGATGAATACCAGGTGAGCACTGGGGTCGATGTAGTTGACTCACCCTCTTGCCACAAAATTTTAGGTCTTGTACACGTAGCAGGAAGGGTGAAGAACAATATATGCTGTACTGTTCCTGTACCCCACCAAATAGTTACTAGTGGCAGAAGTAAACTTTTTTTTTCTATGCTTGGTATTTATTCTATCGGACACTTTTACTGAACCGTTACGTTACAGGGACGTAAACAAACCAACACCGGTTGACATGTGTTGGTGAACAACACACATACACATGCACACACACATACACACATGTCAATCATATATATTGGGTAATCCCATAAATAATGCTGTTTTTTCAATTACATGAACAAAAAGTCGGAGGGGGACGGGATAAACTACCTGCATTGCTATAAAAGCAGGTAGCAATTTTACCTTGTGCTTATTCTTTGTGCAAGTTTTGAAGAGTGCAGTTCCATTTTAATAGTTATTCTTTCAAAGCTATAATGGAAATGACAAAGGAGCATATTTGGCATATTTCACTTTGTGAGTTTAATAAAGGCAACAACGCAATGGAAAGTGCGATGAATATTAATGCAGTATATGTGAATAGGACAATAAGCACAAACCAGTGTCAGCAGTGGTTCCAAGAATTCCGAGTCGGAAACGAGCCTAGAAGACGAACCTCGTCCTGGAAAATCTGTAGAGCTCGACGAGGACGTCTTGCAAACCCTTGTGGAACAAAATTCCATCGTGTAACTGTTGAGGAATTAGCAGAGAAGCTTGGATTTGATCATTCAACCATTCATCGACACCTGCGTGCCATCATAAAAGTTAACAAATTGGGTCAATGGGTTCCTCACAAACTGTCTAATCGCCGGCAGAGAGTGAATGTTTGTTCTTCTTTGGTGTCACGTCTCACGAGTGAACCTTTTATTAGGCCGAATAGTGACTGGTAACGAGAAATGGGTTCTCTATAAAAATGTCAGGCGCCGAAGACAGTCAGTAGGGAAAGGAGAAACACCGGCACCCCAGGCTAATGAAGGTCTTCACCCACGTAAAGTGTTTGGTGGGGTATGAAAGGTTTAGTCCACTTTGAACTTTTAAACCCAAGCCAAACGATAACAAAGGAGATCTACTGCGAGCAGCTTCAGCGGCTTAAGTCAGCGCTAGAAGCAAAATGACCTTTCGTCTTTGGTTTCAAGACGAAAGGTGTTCTTCCACCAGGATAATGCTCGGCCACATGCAGCGAGGATGACATTCTAAAAGCTGGAGCAGTTTGAATGGAAAACGATACCCCACCCACCATATTCGCCGGACATTGCCATATCTGATTATCATTTATTCCGCAGTCTTCAAAATCATTTGGATTGAGAAAATATGAATTCTGTAGACGAGGTCAGAAAAGCACTGGAGGAGTATTTTTCATCACGGACAATTGAATTTTGGAAAAGGGGGCTTGCAAGTCTACCAGATAGATGGAAGGGCATTGTAGAAAATGAAGGAGAGTATATTTTAGATTTAAAAAAGAACTTTGTTTATCTTAATTTTGAAAAATAAAAGAAGTATAAAAAAAAAACCCGCATTATTTATGGGATGACCCAATATATTGTTATCAAGCAACACAAAATTTAAGAATTGTTTGACCTGTGAATTTTAGACCTGTGAGCCGTAATTAAACACTGAGTTTCTGTTTGTTTGTTTGTTGTTCTGACATTACTTAGCTGCATGTGGGGTTGTGTGGTAAGAAGCACATGGTTTTTGGTTCAGTCCCACTACGTGACACCTTCGGCAAGTGTCTTCTGCTATAGCCTCGAGCTGACCGAAACCTTGTGAATAGATTTGGTAGACAGAAACTGAAAGAAGCTCGTCTTGTGTGTGTGTGTGTGTGTGTGTGTGTGTGTGTGTGTGTGTGTGTGTGTGTGAGTGTGTGTGTGTGTGCGCGCGCGTGATTTTGTGTCCGTGTTTGTCTCCCACCAACGCTTAACAACCGATGCTGGTGTGTCTACGTAGCCATAACCTAGCGGTTCGGCAAAAGATATAAAATAAGTAACAGGCTTTACAAAAAGAAAATATTAGGTACAGGGATCGATTCATTCGACTAAAAATTCTTCAAGGCGATGCCCCAACTTGGCCGCAGTCTAATAACTAAAATAAGAAAGTGATATAAGATTTCATGCTCCAATTTTTTTTTCCTTTATAAGTTCAGTAATTTACCAACAATATTTTACGAAGGGGTGCTGAAAAGATCCTGGCTTTAAGAGTATCGCGAAAGGCCTGGTTGGAGGCCCAAACTTCTGAGTTCTTTTACAGGGCTTAGAAAAAATGAAGGCCACTGGAATAAGTGTGTGTGAATCTGAGAGGGGAATATGTTGAATAAAATCTTAATTAACTGATTCTCCTGTATTTTCTTTTACCCAAAGCCAGGAACTTTTCAGCACCGCCTCGTATGTGGTCCAGTTGTAAAAATATGTATTAGGGAATTGACTTTTTCGTCTTCAAGTGTGATACTATGTGAAGAGGGTAGTCGATAATTAATTATTTCCTAGAGGACTGGACATAGAGAAGGTTGTAAAACACTCACTGTTTAGTAATTAGTCGTCTCCCTTCATAATATAAATTCGAATCTTTCACCTATCCATCCAGCTAATGTAAATAAAAATCCTACTTCTTTCTTCAGTGATCCGTTCGAGGTAGGTTATGTATAGAGGCTGATAGCTCGTCTGTGATTCTATGGCAGCAATCCATTGTCGACGCAATCTCCCACGCTTGAAGACTGACTCGTGTTAATTATTATTAAAATGTGCTAATTATCTTTTCTATATACTGGAGCTGACTACGTCGTTGTTTAGATGTCTCTCCTCAGAACATAAGGATTAGAGTGTCAGTTTGCACACACACACACACACACACACACACACACACACACGCACACACACACACACACGCACGCACACACACACACACACACACACACACACACACACACACACGCGCGCAGAGCTAAGCTGATAAATCGACAAATCACTCCCCAATTTACTTAGGCGGCACATAACTTTTGGGAGAGCCATTAAAGTCAATAACTCCCAGTTAGGAAATTGATGGAAGCGCCATACTTGATCTAGTTTTATTTCTGTTCAAATAAAGATATAAATAATCGTTCAAGTATTTTAAACCAGGATTCATAAGATTGAGGAGACAAAAACTTTGGTCTGTAAGAAATTCTTTCAACTATTACAGTGATTCCAGATAACACCCTCCAATAATCACAAGGCTTGGAATTGGTGTGAGGAGGTAGGGAGTCTGAAAGGATGAAAGGCAAGATCGACCTCGGTGCAATTTGAGCTCAAAACTTTAATACAGACGAAATGCCGCTAAGCATTTTGTCCGGCGTGCTAACGATTCTGCCAGCTAGCCCTGAATTCAAGATAATAACGAAGTCAAGAACATTGGATTATAATAGAACCAGGGGGAATGACTATGCATATCGCATATGGAGTTATTTCCCTTGTTTTGTTGTTTTTTTGGCATAGTTTTTTGATTTTTTTTGTTTTTTTTTGTTATTTCAAAAATTACGATAACCAATGTGCCTTCCAAGGTTGTAACGTGTGTTCTATGAAAAGAATTCGTTTCTTTTTTTTTTATTATTATTTATAGCAAATCAAGTGGTCAGATAGAAGGTTCGAAATTTTCTAGCGTGGTTGGAATGTTTGTAAAGAAATGTATGAAAGATGAAATCTAAATACGTGTATAAACAGCAGTAGAAAGGGTTACTGCTACTGAGAAGGAAGTATCTAGAAGACTATTGAAATTACGCTAATAAATATAGGATGGAAAAAGCCCAACTGACACACGCTGCAAACAAGAAGTTCGATGACTTTGCCAAAGGAATTCACAAACCAGAGAGAACTGAAAGCAAAGGCAATAAAAGCAAACGGTGGTGAAATAATTGACCTCCAAGTTAAATATTCAACATGTTTTCTGCAAAACCTAGCGTTTATAACTCGTTCGTTTCCCGTCTCCTTTTCGATGGGTTGGACAAGAACTTTGAGTCATTCTTTTACGGCAGATAACTTTCCAGTCACTAACTCTTGTTTTCTAACTAAGGGCTTCGCAGTTTGTCTTCTTCAAAAGAACAGAGTTGGTGGACGATTTTGTGACAGGACATGCCAACATCGTTTTCTTTTTCTTTTTTTCTCGCAATTCTTTCATGATGTTGAATGTAAGCACTCAGAGATGCACTCGCGTGCGCACACAACTGGGTTCTGTATAGTTCCTATCTACAAATTCCACTAACAAGGAATTGGTCAGCTAAAGGCTATATGATAAAAAAGACCCCAATGAGGATAGTGTTGCTCTGCATCGACAAGATGTATTATGTAGTAAAATCAACAAAGAGCACAGTGCACTTGCCATGAAGAGTGGAGAATCCAACGTTTCAGACAGTCCTACTAAGGCTATAGAAGACATGTGCGCAAGGTGTTGCATAGTAAGATAGAACTTGAAACCACAGCCATGCCTACATACTGATAATATGATATGGGATGCAGCAAAAAGAAAAAAACCTCCCAGTTTCATCATCCTTGGCCATGTAACATATGGGAGCTTTTTCTGATACACCTTGTATTATAAATTAACGGCTAATATTTTCATACAAGGCTTGAGTCTCGCTAGTAAGTCTGTTGTTCTTGTTTGAGGTTCAGTTCTTATAATGTTTAACTCATCATTTAATGACCACTTTCCTATGCCTGCATTAAGTCAGATGGAGTTTATTTGAAGCAGGTTTTCTATTGCCAACCCTTCTTGTTGCCAACCCTCACTTCTTTCCTAGCAAGGCAGTATTTTCCTATGGCTATACATCTTCTCACAAAATATTAGAAATGGATGACATTGCTTGTAAGACTATGATACTTGTTTACAGCTATCATGCAACGTCAAAACAAGTTAACAAAACACACACACACACACACATCATCAACATTTAGCGTCCATTCTCCATGCTTGCATGTGTTGGGTAAGAGTTGGCAAACTAGAGGGTAGCACCAAGCTCAATTGTTTGTTTTGGCATGGTTTCTACAGGCTTCTTTCAGTTTCCAACATCAACCAAATCCACTTAGAAAGGCTTTAGTCAACCCAGGACTATAGTAGAAGACACTAACCCAAGGTGCTGTGCAGTAGGACTGCATCCAGAACCAGGTGGTTGGGAAACAAACTTCTTACCGCTCAACCATGCCTACAACTCAATATATTGATTTCATTTCAAATTTTAGCACAAGGTCAACAATTACGTGGAAAGGGTAAATCAATTACATCAACCCCCAGTACTCAACTGATACTTATTTAATCCACTCCGAAAAGATGAAAAGCAAAGTCAACCTTAGTGGTATATCGTTCATCTTTACGTGTTGGGTTCAAACTCCACCAAGAATTTTGCCTGACGTGCTAGCAAATCTGCCAACTCACCACCTTTGCAACTCAATATGTAAAAAGCTAACTCCCCTGAGATTTTATTACGACTATCAGTGAAAGCCTGTGAATACTGTCTTTACTGCTAAATTATTAGAAGTGTTTAGTTTCGTTTAGGCAAACTCAAACAAGCAAAGTTACAAGCTTTTTCAGGAACACATCAGAAATTACTAAGATTTGAACTCCTGACTACAGTACTTCCACATAGGGTGAAAGTGCTTTGTTTTTGTATAATGTAGCATTTCTGCATACTGGAATTTTGTTTCTTCGTAAAAGGATCTGCCTGTCTATTCTTACATGTGTTTGTTGTCCTTTCACTGAAAATTTGCCTGAAACTAACCAATTCTAGCATCTATGAATCCGGTGCACCACTAAAATCATGTATAGTCTGCCATTGATACTTTATTTTTTCGATGCTGAGATTTTATAATTTCATCCATTTTTCTAAGGAGAGATAAACTTTGAACACAATCTGCACAGCCAAATACCCTTCTAACTACTAAACACTATCATTAAGAAGCAAATTTGGGAAGCAGGGGGTAGCAAGGGAAACTTGAACAAACAGTTATGTACTTTCATACAAGTCCAACAAAATATCTACAGCTATAAAATTTGAACTCACCATTTGATCAGTGTTTCAGCTACAGTACACTCATAGTTTATAGGATATACATCACACCCACTGCACACGCGCACACACACACACACACACACACACACCTTACAGCTACTGTATGACCAAAGCTCACAGGATATATCATAGCTACAGTACATTCACAGCTTACAGGATTTATATCTTAGGTTTCTTTTACTTTGATCATCTCATTTCTGAATATATATTTTTAAAAAGTTCAGTCTCCAAATGTCACTTTACAATCAATATTAAGTTCTTTCCAAAACCTTCAGATTAAACTAATACTTCATAACTAATCTTTAAATGTTAAGAGTACTCAAAGACCAAAACAGTGAAGGCATAGCCATATAGTTAAGAAGTTCACTTCACTAATACAGGACTTCAAGTTCTATCCCACTCAACACAATTGTATCCGGAAAGTTCGCCGCAAACAATTTTGCTGCAGGAAAATTTGCCTCATGATTTTTGGCCTAGGAAAGTTCGCCGCAAGACAAAAGATGAGTTGCTCCCCTTGGTATACAATTGTTTCAACCAATAAGAAGAGATAAAGTAATTTAACTCATTTAAAATTTCTTTATTCATTCAACAATATTTTTTTGAGTAGCCAACCTATTAGAACGGTCTATGAAGTAGAAACTAGTATAGGCGGTGTGAAATTAGCTGATCTAAACTTTGTTTATAGGATAGATAGAAAATACGGTGAAAAAACATATTGGGAATATGAAAATAGAGAATGTAAAACAAGAGTGCATATCGTGCTGGAAAAGGATAATTTATCTATATTTAAAACATTCGGCGAGCCTTATCCTTCAAAACCAAAAGTTTACGTTGCAAAAACGAAGCCACTAATTCACAAACTTATGCGCGGTCGTTAATTGCAGAAATTTTATCTAGTCATTGTCACTAATGCCGACATCATCGCATGCCTTGCAATATTAGCGGTTGGAGGCAAAATTTTTATTGAAACAAAAAACGTGAGCGAATTGGATCTCGTGGCGTGAATAATCAACAACAACGTGCGTGTGAAGTGAAACAACACAACATACAGTTGTTATGGTAACAAGCTGTTAATGCCTCGCTCTCTGGTGACTGGCTAAAATTACCCAAATTTTCCAAAATTTAATTCCAAATAACATCAGATTCTTTCATTTACGATACCCCAAAATTGAAAACAATCTGAGCACAATTAAAGGGGGTTGATTTTGCGAATGAAATTAACTAGATCCAATAGTTTTACCCCCTCTTATTGGTTGAAACAATTATGTACCAAGGGGGGCAACTCATCTTGTCTTGCGGCGAACTTTCCTACGACTAAAATTCGGGAGGCGAATTTTCCTGCGGCAAAAATGCTTGCGGCGAACTTTCCTGGAACCCAACACAACACAAGCGTCTTTTACAAAAACCTTATGGTCAACATACAAGCTTGTCAATGAGACTATTCTTATTGTGTGGTCGACTTAACCCTTTAGCATTTAAACCGACCAGATCCAGCCAAAATATTCTATCCGTTTTATGTACAAAGTGGCCTCACACCAACTCTACAATGCCATTCTAAAAATTAAGTTACCTCATTCAAATCTCAAAGCTACAAGATGATATATGATTGATTCAAAACAATGTGAATAAATTAGCATTAGTTTTGACAGAATAATGTGAATGCTAAGGATTAACTCCTCATCAAATATACAACTACCAACACCACCTGGCTTATGGATGCCCTTAGACCCAGAAAAAAAGTCATAAGTCCCTGCCCTTACTCCTCTGACCATCTTTATTTGTCTATCTACCATATACACACACACACATATATATATATATATATAATATATATATATATATATATATATATATATATTATATATATATCCACATATAGATATACATAGGTTAGACAAAATAATGGAAACACCTTAAAATTTCAAACAAATATATTTTAATATGGGGTAAGACCGCCTTTAGCAGTAATTACAGCTTGAATTCTACGAGGTATGGGCTCATACAAAGTTTGAAATGTTTCCAAAGAAATTTTTGTCTATTCTTCAGCTAAAACAGTCTCCAGTTCTTGTAGTAATGATGGTGGAGCATATCGACTTCTTTTTCTAAAGTGCACCATAAATGTTCAATAATATTGAGATTTGAGGACTGTGGTGGCCAGATAAGATTTTCAACTACACTAGAATGTTCCTCGTGCCATTCAGGAACAATTTTAGCTGAATGAATTGGTACATTATCATCCTGAAAGATTGCGTTTCTCTCTGGAAACAGTTTCACAACCACAGGTTGAATTTGATCAGATAAAATGCTTTGTCCTGACTATTAATTCTGCCATGAAGGGAAACCATTGGGCCAGCAGATTTCCAAGATAAAGCACCCCAGATCATCCTCCATGTTTAACAGTTGGAAGAAGGCAGTCTAGGTCAAATGCTTCTTTTGACTGTCTCTACACCTATAGTCAGCCAGTGGTCAGAAATGAGGTAAAGGATGACTCGTCCGAGAAACATTTTTCTACTGCTCTAGGGACCAATCCTTAGGTTTTTACTCCACTCTAAATGCTTTGCAACGCTTGTTTTTGAAAGTAGTGTTTTCTGATTGCAGCCCTACCATAAAATCTGCCTTTGTACAGCTCCTGGCAAACAGTTTTTGTGGAAACTGGGTTCTCAAGGTGGTCATTAAGTTCAGCAGTAATTTCGGAAGCTGTACTTTTGTGATCCTTTCTAACAATTCGCATAATAATCCGGTGATCCCTGTCTGAAAGTTTTGGTTTTCTTCCAGAGTTTTGTTTAAACGAAGAGGTTTTTCCCCTCTTTCTCAAAGGCTGTCATTACTTTCAAGACAGTACTCCTTGATACAAACATTTAAATTGTTTTCGTTACGTTAGCACCTGCCATACATGCACCAAAAATTTGACCTCTTTGAAAGTCCCAAAGATCTGTCATTTTATTGAATTTTAATTACCTTTTTCTGAAAGGAAACAGCAATTTTAGCAAAACGTATTAAGCAACACTAACAATAAATAAATAAATAAACAAGCTTTTTGACAGTTTTATAGCTATTTCAAAATTATGATGGTATGTGTTTCCATTATTTTGTCCAACATACACATACACACAAGGTGAGCTGTAAAGAATTCTTGATTGATTTTTAGCAAAATGCATAAAAACAGGAGTTCTTTAGGATTTAATTTAATATGGTTATGTTACATATCACGAAAAGTTTCATTCAATATACCTGCCTTTCACCTTCATAATCGCCCAAAGATGCCTAAGAACAGAGTCACATGAAGCCAGACGATTTGACGCAACTCAGGCTTTCTTCAGAGAAAGTGATATTTTTGTGGGTAACTTTTGAAATGTCATTTTCTAGAATAGACCAACTAGCGAAGTCCATAGGGTTGACATCTGGGCTGGAAAGGAGACCACACATTTCTTGTCCTAGAACCCACTGAAATGACTCCTGCACCACTGCTGTATCATATTGGACGTATGAGGAGTGCCGTCTTGTGTGAACACATAATTATTTCCAAATGCTTCGATCACCCATGGCAAAACATTATCCTCCAACATTTTCATGCAAAATGCTGAATTAATCTTAGTCTCCTCTTTCATGAACACCAGAGATTTTCCACCATCAGATGACACTACCACTCAAACCATCATTCAGGTGGGTTTCATTCAGTAAAGCACCTAACAGGCGCTTTCGGGAACAGTATCATTCTGGGTGTTCACTACAGTCTCCATGGTGAATATCTTTTCATCTGACCAGATGAAGACATTGTCACCAGCACTCTGAATCTCCTCAGTTTTCTTGCACCTGTCCAGTTGCTTTGCTTTGAAAGCGGCAGAAATTAGCTGTCAACGCTGCAATATTAAAGACTTGCAATTTAAGTCGTCACGTACGACCTGTTGTCTGGGAGAGGTCGAGACTTTTAGCCATTTGCCTCATGCCCCCGCGATGGATTTTGCAACTCTGATGAAATCCACTAATTGTTTCATCCTTACGAATCATTTTCAACCAGGAATGGGCTTGCTATCAATTGAACCTGTCTCGTTATACCGTCTCATGACATTACAGACTGTTTTGGGACCAACACCAATCCTTGAAGCCATGCCTTTGGTGCTATGTCCTGCTGTTTTCAGAGTTACAATCTCACTTCACCTGTTAGCTGCCATATTGAAACATTTTACTTGTCAAATGTAAGCAAACAATGGAATGTACATGAACAATTGAATGTCGAAGAATCCATTTTAATTATTTTTGTGCAATATCAGACTAAATTGAATAAAATAAGCTTATTCAAATAAGCAGGAATTCTTTATGGCACACCCTATGGTGTGTGTGTGTGTGTGTGTGTGTGTGTGTGTGTGTGTGTGTAAAAACACCGTTTGTGGTTAAGCTACAACCAGTGACTTTTTGTTGACATTTTCTATCAAATCATCTGCAAGCTCAATCCCATAAAAATAGCTATGGGTTGGTGACAAAAGTGTCCAGCCATAAAAATCCTAACCCAATTTTCTCTCATCTAGGCTACACTAACCTGGAAAACCATGTTGAAGAAAACAATTTTAAAAATAAAATTTCTCCAGTTGAATATAATTATAAGGAACATAAAACAAAAAAAACAACAAACCTGAATATATATATATAAGTTATGTTTATATACAGTTTTTTGTATTTATATTGATAAATTAATACTTATATCAATCCAAAAAAATTAAAAAAAGATACATTATATATACATTCATGTATGTATAACAGTATCAAAGGAACACAGGTGTAGCCAACCTGGCTAGAAAATTAAAAAATATAAAATCAATTTCAGCAGCAAATAATCACATTGTGTGTGAGTGTGTATATGTAGAATATATGTATGTGTTTTGCTTGCACACATATTTTTAAGGTTTCTGTTTAAATATTGATAAAGGTTGTATATTTATGCCTGTATGTATGTGGGTATATTTTATATATGCATGAGTGCAAGAGTATATCTATGTGCATGTGTGTGCATATTCAAGTGAGTGCATGTGCTAATGTGCATGTGTTAGAGCAAGTGTGCAAATGTGCAAGAGTGTACGCAAGAGTGTGTGTGTGTGTGTGTGTGTGTGTGTGTGTGTGTGTGTGTGTGTGTGTGTGTGTGTGTGTGTGTGTGTGTGTGTGTGTGTGTGTGTGTGTGTGTGTGTGTGTGTGTGTGAGAGTGCAAGTTGGTACAAAAGTAAATATGCTTGCATGTATTTACTTTACATACAAGCATATCTAGCATATGCAAGTCTGCACAGTCTTTAGATGCATATATGCATGTCTTGGTTTTTATGTGCATGGTAAATTCTGTATGGTGCACAGCTTAGATCTATATTTTCATGCAGGTTGTGTGCGTGTGTGTACGCACATGTATGTACTTATGTGAATGCATACATGTACATATGAATTCTTAGATGTTCATATGAATGCTTGCTTAGATACATGCTTATGTGTATGTAGATATATGTATATGTGGGTCTATTTGCTAATTGGATTACTTCTAGGCTGCTGCTTGTATTGGCACTGAGGTGAAGAATTACTTTTTCCTTTTTTTCATTTTTATTCCTTCACAAACACAACCCAATACCAAAAACACATCACAAAGAAAGAAAGACAACGAGAAAGAGGAAGAAAGAAAGGAGAGAAAAAGAAAGAAGATATCATATTCCAACAATTAACCCATTGAAAGAAAAGCCAACCTATGTTTAATTAAATTAGGTTTTTGGACTGAAATTTATTATACAAAATATGATTTTAAACTTTATTAGTTAGCCATTTGTCTTATCATGTTAAGAGTTATTGCACTAAAATCTCCCATAAACCTTAAAATATTTTGATAATTTAAACATAATGGCAGTATATATTCTTGTCAGAAAAATATGGTCTCAAATGGGTTAAGCTGTATCATTTTTACAATCAAGTCACCTATCTGATGTCTTAATGTAGCTGTTTCTCCTCTTCTTTCTCTTCCTCCTCCACATTCTTCCTCCACCTCGATTCCTCATTACATCACAGGCTCAGTTCATCAGTAACAATACAGACAATAATCACCTCCACCACTTTCCTCTATAGCACCATCAGTTGTGGGTTGGTCCATTGGTTTCATTTATTTCAACTGCAGTTGAAGTAAGAGGCAAAGAGAAAGAGAAAGCATGGGAGATTGAGACAGTAACCAGGAGGGATACAGAGGTAGTGAGGGAGTAAAGGGAGGATGAGTAAGAGTAAGAAGAGAGATGGGGTGAGAGATAGTAAGTAAGGGAGTAAGAGGGAGTGAGTAAAGAAACAATGCAAGACAGAAGAAGCAAGAAATATTGATATTTCAAAACAGTTCAATAATTTTCTGCTGTGACCATCACCATTCTATCTGGATGGATGGATGGTTGAAATGCAACTACTGTTGCTGTGAGGCTGTATTCCTGTTTTTACGATGTGGTTCTATTTCACGCAGACAATTGGCTTTACAGTTCGGACATGCTCCCAAGTCCATCAGGTGGACAACATTTGGATGCCAGGCACAGGTCTGTCGTACTCGGCCTTGAATGTTGTAACCACACACAGGACACAAGACACGCTTCGGACTCCGGTTACATATACATCCGGGAAATTCATTGGCTGCCTAAGAAAAGAGAAGAAAAGAAAAATCTCATAAATGTTTATTCATATTTATTAGATTTATGTTTATTAGGAAGAAGGCATATTTTAAAATAACGTTTCCTCACATGTGGGTGGTTATATAGAGCATCTGTCAGTCAAACTTCACCATGTGTCTGCACATGTATGCTCAGGCCTGGACAAGATTTTTGAAAAATGGCAGTTCCCCATACATGCAAATCCCACCTCACCATACCACTGATGTTTGATCTTTTACGCATTCAGATTACTCAGTCAAATGTAATGCTTATTCATTCACATCATTTTGGATTAATCGTGCACTATCTTGTAGCTTCCAGCGCTGGCAGAATAGTTAGCACACCGGGCAAAATGCTTAGCAGCATTTCATCCATTTGTATGTTCTGAACTCAAATTCTGCTGAGGTCAACTTGGCCTTTCATTGATAAAATAAGTACCAGTTGAGCACTGCCAACATTTGAAACATTTGAAACCATTATTACAATGAGAGTAGGGATGTGGCCAGGTTAGGCCAGTTTGGTTATACAACAGGTAGAAAATTTTAACCAGATATGGCTGGTTTAAATGCGTTTTAACGCATTAAGTTTTGTTCCATTAGAAGAGCCAAGATATTTTTACATTCCCCAGTATTGGTATTTATTTGAATGAAAGCCGTTTTCTCCTGACTTCGCCTAAATTTAAAAAAGAAATATTCTTCAACAGAAACGAGCTTATTACAATTTTAAAACAAGTAGTATTTATTTGATCATACCAGAAAGGTCAAGTTGACCTCGGCAGGATTTGGAAAGTTGGAACAAAAAGTATGAGGCATACTAACCAACATTCTAACGACTGCCTATGTTGAATATGTAAAAGCATTGTTATTAATTTAGAAATAATATTTCGGTATTTCAAATCCTGTCTGATACTCTGTATACATCCAGGAGCAAGATGATAATGACTGCTGATTCAAAAAGAATGTTGTGTAGCTGAAGGATTCAGGCAAGTGCATAGAGGCTCCCTAGTTAGTATTCGAGAGTAGGAGGAGGTATTACTCAGTGGTAGTCACCAACAAACAAGATTGTCATCACAGAGACCCTCCACAATCATCATCAACCAATAGGTCATCAACGGATATACCCACCACCATCAAACAAGTGCATAGAGGCTCCCTAGTTAGTATTCGAGAGTAGGAGGAGGTATTACTCAGTGGTAGTCACCAACAAACAAGATTGTCATCACAGAGACCCTCCACAATCATCATCAACCAATAGGTCATCAACGGATATACCCACCACCATCACAACCATCAAGATATGCCTCTCCCTCATACCCACACACTCCCATCACCAACAGATAATCTGGTTAATCAGTTTTGCTAGTAATATTCCACCACAAATATATCAGTCAGAGGTGTATGCTGTCCTATTTGAATTGTAATATGTCTCTTAAGATGAAATTACAGCAATCATCTGCTTAATGGTACCTCCTTGAAATATATTTCTTTTTTTCAAACTGGATCACAAAGCATATAAGGCTATAAATAACGATGTATAATGAATCGAGTTAAATTCGACGACTGGCACCCGTGCCAACGTCGTCTCTTTCATTGGACATGGGGCTCTGCTTGCGAAGACTTGTTGGGGCAAGTGAAAGCGAAATAGTCATGGCACCTGTGCCCAGCGTCGCCTTTCTGGCACTTGTGCCCGCGGCATGTGTAAGGACTTTCGAGCGAGATCGTTGCCAGTGCCCCTGGACTGGCTCTTGTGCAGGTGGCACATAAAAGCACCCACTACACTCTCTGGGTGGTTGGCATTAAAAAGGGCATCCAGCTGTAGAAACTCTGCCAAATCAGATTGGAGCCTGGTGTAACCATCTGGTTTCACCAGTCCTCAGTCAAATCGTCCAACCCATGCTAGCATGGAAAGCGGACGTTAAACGACGATGATGATGATGAATTAACGGGTTAAAATTTGAAAGCTGCTCATGGGGCAATATTATTTATAGCTTTATCATCTACTTCACCTTCAATGAAGGAACATGACTCAGTGGTAAGAGCGTTGGGCTCACAATCATGAGGTAGTGAGTTCAATTCTGGGACCGGGCTGTGTTGTGTTCTTGAGCAAGACACTTTATTTCACATTTCTCCAGTTCACTCAGCTGTAGAAATGAGTTGCAATATCACTGGTGCCAAGCTGTAACAATCTTTGCCTTTCCTTTGAATAACATTGGTGGCATGGAAAGGGGAGGCTGGTAGGCTGGTTTTCCATAAACAACATTGCCCAGACTTGTGCCTCAGAGGGAAACTTTCTAGGTGCAATCCCATGGTTATTCATGACTGGACAAGGTCTTTATTCCTTTGTTCCATTTACTTCAAGATACACTGTTCTAAAAAAAAAAATTATTTCATGTTCTGTCAAAGCTTATAAATAAATTCTTATGACATCAATAACATGTACGTATGTATGTACAGTTGAAAAGGGGATAAAAATCCATACCAATCAAAGGTTATAAGTAATATTGGAAACAGCATGGCAGTACGTTTGCAGATTCTTTTTACTTGCTTTAGTCAGAAAGGCTAAGAATTTTTATGATTATTCAGTTCCCAGGCCCCTCTTGTTTATCATAGTCCTCCAGGCCACAACAGGAATTCAAGACTGGCTGCACTTGGGAGCTCCTCTATGCTGATGACTTTGTTCTTACAGATAGAAGAATCACTGCCTGAACTAGAGAGGAAATTTCAGGTGTAGAAGCAAGGTCCGGAATCTAAGGGCCTCAGAGTTAATTTAACAAAGACCCAGTATGTAGGAAAACAGACATATCACAAATCCCATCAGGGAGATGGCCCTGCTCGATGAGTTAAAAAGGTGTTGGTAGAAACTCTATTCAGTGTTCCCAGTGCAAGCTTTCAACATATAAGAGGTATATCAGTATCACAGGATGGTTGATGTGCAGACTCCATAAACACTTAGATTGAACAGAGAATAGACTTCCTCAAATGCCCAGGTGATTTACAGGTTTTCATTTTTATTCAGAATATGCTCTCTCTCTCTCTCTCTCTCTCTCTCTCTCTCTCTCTATCTCTCTCTCTCTCTCTCAGCATGTGTGCATTGTGTTGAATGTCCAAATAAGAAAAAGTAGGGATCTTTTTTAAAACGGGGGCCACATTTTTCATTAACGAAACACTTTGAAACTTGGAACACTGGTAGAATGTGTCATATAAAACATCTTTTTCTCTTAGTCTTCTTTAAAAAAAAAAGAAATCCATAAATTATTCCATGTTAAAGTTGTCGTATTTCTGTAATTTCAACCAATCACTGACGTCCATTCAGCCGATATACATTAAGTGCCGACTACATAAACAAACGATTCTGAAACAATTAATCCTAACCCTCACCCTAGGGTTAGGGTTAGGTTAGGGTTAAAGCAAATTTAAAATGAAAAAAGCAAATAAAACGAAGAATCGTTTGTTTATGTAGTCGGCACTTAATTTCAACCAATCACTGACGTCCATTCAGTCGATATACATTATCGAAATAAGACAATTTTTTACATGAAATAAATTCGAATACAAAAATATTTTTCTGTTCTATAACACAAAATAGATAAGTATACAAAGTTTGAAAGTCTTTCCGTACCAAAAACACTACGTAAAACATTAATGAAAAATGTGGCCCCCGTTTTAAAAAAGATCCAAAAGTAGATTTAAGGATGGTTGAAAGTTCTAATGATAGGATTTTCTATTTTGTATGTGTAGGTTGAGTTTCATTGTGTCAAGAGTAAAATTTTTATCTTAACTGCATTAGTGAATACAGGACAGGTGAATACAGGACAGGTGAATACAGAACAGGTGAATACAGGACCGGTGAATACAGGTCATTTATTGATACACTTAAATATCCATTTTTAGAAACAGTTCAAGAGACTTACTAACACATAGTTTTGTGTAAACTATAGATCCTTATTTATTGACTAACTGTGGATGATTCCATATTTAACAAGAAAAGATGACTAGGATGGAAACAAGGAACACTGCATTTACAAATTTTCTAAAAGATGTTCCTTCAACATTTATGAGCAGCAAAACCATGTCAAGTAATAAATCCAACACAAGCAACAAAGAAATATCAAACTAGAGATTTGTATATTATTTGTAAAAGATTCATTTAACCCTTTAGCATTCAAACCAGCCATATCCGACCCAATACTCCACATGTTCTATGTTCAAACTGGCTATATGTGGCCTCATCCTACAATGTCATTCCACAAGTAAACAATCACATCATCAAAATTTCAAAACTTTGAGGTAATGCATGGTTAATTCAAAACAATCTGAATAAATAAGCATTACATTTGATAGAGTAATCTGAATGCTAAAAGGTTAATCAATTAATTAGTTGACTAGCATTTTATTACTAAAAAAGAATATCTTATTAAACCTTATTCAACACTTTGAAAATTTCTTGTTAATATCAGAGAGAATGTAACCATCCTTTGTAATATCACTTCATTACAAATTAGTGTCATAATAATTCAGTTAGTTCTAAATATTTAACTATTAAGTCTATGTATTCCTGTGATTTATTAGGACACACAAACCAATCTCTACTCAGATGTGTAAAGTAGCTAATAATCCCTTATACATATCTATGTAGCTGTCCTCAAAAGCAATTAATTTGTAATCACCACATTCTCATGAGCTTGTAATGCTAACTACTTAGGTTTATCCACTTCAGTGAGGAATACACACATTTCTGTGATGAGGCAGCAATGTACTCCACCCAGTATCATTGCATCCTCACCATTTGGCAGTGGGAGACAGAGAGAGAGAAACCAACCTCAGGAGAGATGTAAAGCAAAGTTGATGATGGTGGGAGTTAAGCTCAAAACACAAAAAGCTGGAACAAATACAAGGCATTTGTCCAACCATTCAAGATTTTTCCAATTAATCAACCTTGACATCAATGCTAATTAACAATCACATTTCATCTAAGTGAGTAAGTGCCAATTCATTTAATCATTATTGCCTGTTCCTTATTGTTTCATGTATCAATTCGTTTCAATAAGCATCATTTCAAAAATTGATTGAAGAAATTTTTTTTTAAACTCAACCAGGGCCTGCTTCTTCTGGGAAGTCACCACTGAAATGGGACATAGAAGAGAAACAACAACATAATGTAATCAGGAACAACAACATAATGTAACTAATTGGCCAGATCTAGCCTCGCACACCAACCCTACAATATCATTCTAAAAATTAACAGTTACCTCATCAAAATCTCAAAGCCACAAAATACATAATTCAAAACATTAATTTAGACAGAATGTGAATGCTAAAGTGTCAACCTTACATTACCCTGATCCTCAACCTTCTCTCTCTTATAGCTAATATCACACAAGCCAACAAAGGATCCTCTATACCAGTGGCTCTCAACTGGGGTCCATAGAAGATTTTGTTGTTAAAAATTATGTGCAATAAATCAGTTATACTTATGCAATACACAAGGCATTTTAACAATTTTTTTTATACAATTCCTTTTTTTTTTGTTTTTTTTGAAAGCCTCAAATGGTTATGTAGGTCCAGAACAGTAAAATAGAAATCAAAAGGGGCAACAGGCAAAAATTGGTTGGGAACCACTGCTGAATATAGTTGCTTGCCCTGCTCTAAATAGCAGTTAAATCTTCCTGAAGACCCACCATCTCAAAAAGA
>NC_142936.1:44123023-44170523 GCF_046866305.1 Octopus bimaculoides
GCCTTGCGAGTGGATTTGGTAAAGAAAAACCTAAAGAAATCTGTTGTATACATGTGTGTGAGTCTGTACTTCCTCAGTACTTCACACGCATGCATGTTCACTGGTTGTAAACAATAGCTTTGCTGAGAGTGTTTGTTTGCAGCCCACTGCAAAAGGATGTCCCCAAGATACTTAACAGATCTTGACATGTTGTACAATCTTTATAACAACAGATTCATTCATACATTATTTGTTTCCAGTTCTCTGCATAAATATGCCAAGGGTGTTTACTGCTTGACAGACAGGGAGATTATCACTTCACTATTTAAAGTTGGATTTGGAAACAAGAAGTGTAACCAGCTCTAGAAAATTGTGTTCCAACAATACTCTTTTCTTTTTTTACTCTAGGCACAAGGCCCGAAATTTCTGGGAAGAGGGGTGGGCAGTCGATTAGATCGACCAGTATGCAACTGGTACTTAATTTATGACCCCAAAAGGATGAAAGGCAAAGTCGACCTCGGTGGAATTTGAACTCAGAATGTAAAGACAGACAAAATACCGCTAAGCATTTCGCCTGGCATGCTAAATTCCAACAATACTCTTGACTGACCAATGCAAGCATGGAAAAGTAGACGTTAAAATGATTATGATGATGATACCAATCTTAACATTTCCTTTATGACCAGCTTAATAGAAGAGGACAGGTATCACATTCAGCTGAATCAGTCACAGTGTATTATTACTTGGCACTTAACTTCATCCGATTTACTAAGTGACAATCTGCTGATGTTGACTTTATATAACAGGAGTATCACTCATGTGGCAAAGTTTAGTCTTATCCTGAGGGTTCAATTTTACAAAATTTCAAAATTTTATAATATTCTGTAAAATAATAATATATTTTATAGTATTCCGTAAAATAAGTATGAGCATACATTCACATTGGTGCCCAATTAGTCATGATTAACACTAATTCTGACTAGTAAAATCAGTGAACCTAGTCGCTTCAACCAATTAAAAATAAATCTTAATTTGTATACTGAAAGATGTGACTTATTTTCCCTTCCCTGTGTCTATACATACTAAACTGGGTGAAACAGAAATTTCCCTTTTCTTCCTCTGTTCTCATTCTAAAGAATCATAATAGAATTTGTATAAATACCAAGAGATGAGTTTTCCCAACACTTCATACACCTCATATTCTAGGCCCCTTTACTATTTATTTTGGTCAACATTATGAATAGGATTTTTAGTACTAAATGTACTTCTTCAGCAATGAAATCTGGTTTATGCTTCAATGAGACCAAACTAGTTTGATGCAAGACCAAACTAGTTTCATGCCCCTGTCATATACCATCTCTCTTCAGAGTACTTTAGATATTTAGTCTGGCTAATTACCATTTCTGTCAACACCTCTCAGCTATCTAAAGTCAACATTAGGGATACAACTTTTTAATTTTCCTCAAAAACAATTTCCTGTATCATATTTAGATGAGTTTTAATGCACAAGTAACTAAAGTGAATTCACTTTTGAGCTATCTTTAAAAGGTTCACTCATGAATCCACATTTGCATTCTTATGCAAAACTTGTTTGAATAAGGGTATGGTTGCATAGCACTCTTGGCTTTCAATAAATTCTTAGCATTTATAAGACTTCAGTGGTGATTAGACTGTATTGCTGAGTTATCATCCTTAGTCATAAAGCAAATAATCAAGTTCTTCCACTTTCACCCTTCTTGTTTCTGTTTCAGTATTAGTTCTGCATGACTTCTAGCAGCATGTCATTCAAGAAAAGCTTCAAAGTTGTTCACAAGAACAAGGAGAAATGGAGAAATTTGTTGCAGTTCCAGTCCCATTCATCTAGCCAGCAAGAAGCCGAATATCACTCAAAAAGTAGATTGTTGGTCGGTACCAGTTTCTTGGAAAATCAATTAAAGGCAGAAAGGAGAGTGGCAGAATTATCAAGAGAGAGGACACTACTGTGGAGAGATAAACTTAATTTTCCAATCATTTCCAAGAAAGCAATACGGTCCAAGCTCGAAAGTGTGCTTCGTTTGTATGACAAATGTGCCAAGAAAGGAGAATTTGAATCATTAGAAGAACTGTTCGGTATCACCAAAGTCCATGGTGAATGGCTCAATGCTGATGACAAAAAACTGTACTGCATCCAACTCCAAAGCAAGGGCAAAGTGGGCTATTCAACAGGCAAAGCTGCAAGCAAACACACTATCTATCCTTCCAAGAGAAGATGTTCTTATGCTGAAGCCACCCATTCTTTATCAAACCCAACAGCCTTGGATACTGACGGTGACTCTGAAGAGATTGACAAATACAATTATGCTGAAGATGACAAAGTTGATCAAAATGATAGTGATAGTAATGGCACCTATTCCTCTACAAGAAGGCACAACAAATCTGCAATTGGTGTGGAACAAACACATCTACCAACAAAACTGAGAAAATCTGCAAACAGTTGTCAGAGGAAGGCACTGATATTCCAGCTCATAGTCAGCGAAGCATTTACAAGGCACTCTTCAAGGAAACTGGTGAAATGAAGAATCACTTGATCAATACGCTACGCAATCAGAAATGGAGCCTGCATTGCAATGGTAAACATATTGACAGAAATGAATATCAAGTGGTTGCCATAAAGAATGGAACAAGTGAAATCAAGCTGGCTGCTCTGAAGCTGTATGATGGTAAGGCTGAAACCATTGCAGAAGGATTGAAAAGTGTCTTGATTTTCATTGCCGCCGAGCAAAAGCTTATCAGAATATGATAAAGGCGGCGAGCTGGCAGAAACATTGCCCGGCCGGGCGAAATGCTTAGCGGTATTTCGTCTGCCGTTACATTCTGAGTTCAAATTCTGCCGAGGTCGACTTTGCCTTTCATCCTTTCGGGGTCGATAAATTAAGTACCAGTTACGCATTGGGGTCGATGTGATCGACTTAATCCCTTTGTCTTCCTTGTTTGTCCTCTCTATGTTTAGCCCCTTGTGGGCAATAAAGAAATAAGAATATGATACAGGACTATGAAGTTGCAAAAAAGTTGTATCCCTAGTCTACATAGAGTGAGAATGGATAAGATTTTGAATTAATCTCCCTACAATACTGTTGCCAACTGATCATGAAGAGGTGAAAGGCCATGATAACTGTTAGGATTTTAACAGAACAGAAAGAGAACAGACAAAATTAGTCAAATGCCATTTAAGCCATTTCAAGGTGCTTCTATGTCATAGCTCAAACTTCTAGAAGTAGCAGGCAATCTTCCCACACATGGCAGTATCATTAAAAAGTTTGCTTCGCAGCCACATTGTTTTGAATTCAATGTCACTGCATTGAACCTTCAATGAATATCTTCAACCATATCTTATGAGTAGAATATAGCTGATGGAAACTGCAGAAATTCATTGTGGCTCGATAGATTGGTAGACAGGTTGGTGTGTTTCTTTCAATATAAGGTGAACAAAACCCTGGAACACCAGGACTTATTCTTTGCAAGCCTAGTACTTATTCTATCAGACACTTTTGCCAAACTGCTAAGTTACAGGGACATAAACACACCAACATCAGTTGTCAAGCGATGGGGGGGTGGATAGACACAAACATACACATACACACACACATATATATATACATACATATATATATATATATATATATATATATATATACGATGGGCTTCTTTCAGTTTCCATCAACCAAATACACTCACAAGGCTTTGGTCAGCCCGAGGCTATAGTATAAGACACTTGCCTGAGGTGCCACGCAGTGGGTCTGAACCAGGGACCATATGGTTTGGAAACAAACTTCTTATTACTCCTGCACCTGTCTTAGGGGAGATTTGTCCTACACACATGTATTTATATACACACACACACACATGTAGAACAAAAATCCCCTAGGCCATTATATATATATATATATATATGTATATGTATATATATATATAAATCAAGTGAGATCGTAACCATGGCCAATGCCAGTGCCGCATAACCAGCCCATTTAAAAGTACCCTTCAATCATCAGATAATATGCTGTGCTTGAGAAGACCTGTTGAGTCAAGTGAAAACGTAGTTGTGGCCGATGCCAGTGCCACGTGACTGGCACACGTACCAGTGGCATGTAAAAAGCACCATTTGAGTATGTCAATGCCAGTGCCACCTGAATGGCTCCAGTGCCAGAGGCACATAAAAAGCACCCACTACACTCTCAGAGTAGTTGACATTAGGAAGGGCATCCAGCTGTAGAAACCTTGCCAGATCAGATTGGAGCCTGGTACAGCCTCTTGGCTTGCCAGTCCTCTGTCAAACCAGCCAACCCATGCCAGCTTGGAAAGTGGATGTTAGATGATGATGATGATGACATATATATAAATCACCATTGTTGTTTTAAAGTTCACTTTAAAAGGGGAGAGAGAGAGAGGGAAGATTACCTTCAGTTTCCATCTACTAAATCTACTCACGTGTCTTTTGGGCTACAGAAGACACCCAAGTAGTCATGCAGTGGGACTAAACCTGAATTTAAGTGGTTGAGAAGTAAACTCTTTAACCACACAGCCACACATGCACCTAAAGTATTCAGGGATGGAGAATTAACATGATAAATAAGTGAGAAAAAAAGCATTGAAGACAATTGCAATGTCTTTAACCCTTTAGCATTTCAACTGGCCACATCCTGCCAAAATATTCTGTTTTATGTTCAAACTGGCTAGATCTGGTTTCCCACACCAACCCTACAATATCATTCTAAAACATTAACAGTTACCTCATCAAAAGATGATGCAAGATTAATTCAAAACAACGAGAGTAAATAAGCATTACTTTTAACAGAATAATGTGAATAGTAAAGGGTCAATCAGAGGTCTACTGAATCAGGGCCAGCCCAAGGTGAAACAACTAGATTCTGTTAAATTATTTCATTCAAGTGTTCTATTTCCATCACATTATTGTTCTTTCGTAAAAGGAAACAAACCAAATAACAATCATATGAAGTGCTTTAACACTTTGTCCAAAGCATTTTCAGAAGTTTGTCCAAAATGTCCATGCGTATTTTTAGACTTTTAGTTAGCACTTGTTTCGTGCATTCTGAATAATATGAAACTTTCTTTTCATAAGTCCCAAGTTACTCTGATGGTTGAAAAGAAGAAAAAAAAAAATTGAGAATGTTCAGTAAATTGCAGGACAGGCAACGGGTTAAAAAATACTTAGCTAATTAATTAATCCTAGTCTGAAAATAAAGATTAATCAACAGAGAAGTGATGGGGAGACCAAATAGATTCATTGAGAATCATTTCTTTATTCCAAAGTGTACACGTATTTAACAACTCTAATGATAAATCTGTAATAATTACTCATTTTTAATTACATAAACACACTTAAGTTGACTGGTTATTAAATCTCTCACTACTTCTAACCAACACATTATGTCATTGGCATGCACACACACACAATTTCCATTGTACATTAGAATATTCTGTGAATAGTACTAGTGTATTACATTACAAAGAGTAATTAAATCCTAGAAATCTTCTCAGTATCAGACTTAAACCTTTTCAGGCAAGTTCTCTGCTACTGTGCACCAATACCATGATATCTATGCAACCACCAAAAAACATAAGGTGCCTGTGAATTTTTTTTTTTTTTTCCTTGTCTCATTTGTTGATTATTTTCATGGCAACAAAGCAGGATCTATGGCTTTTTACGGGGTCTCTGAAAAGGATGGCAAGGCAGAAACTACTCATAAATAAAAGATAAGGAAAATGATTTAGCTAGATGATGAGTTCTGAATACATTAAGAAAAGGTTAAAAAGGTAAAGACTCCCATCAGTCAGGAATGGCCATGGGATTGCACCTAGAAAGTTACCCTCCAAGGCACAAGTCCAGGCAAAGTTGTTTATGAAAGACCAGTTGCCTATGCATACAAGTCTCCCCTCTCCACACTACTGATGTTATCCAAGGGAAAGGTGAAGGCCGATACAGCTCGGCACCAATGATGTCACAACTCATTTCTACAGCTGAGTGAACTGGAGCAACGTGAAATAAAGTGTTTTGCTCAAGAACACAATACAAAATCCAGTCCGGGAATCAAACTACCTCATGATTGTGAGCACAACACTAACCTCTGAGCCATGGGATTAGACCTATTAAATTAATACATTATGAAAAATAATGACGAATCCTCCTATACTATTCCTAAAGGGAAAAATAATTTGCATTCAATGTTGTTATAATAGGAATCATCATACCCAGATAGTGAGTTCATTCTCAAATTGAAGAGCTGATCTGAATGTTTACAACAGAGTGGAATCTGTTTTTAGCACCCAAGTACCATATGGCAGGGTTAAATCATATCACAGGATTACTAGAGTATCCACATGGGACATCTCAGAAACTGCTGCAGCTTAGGAAGTCAGTGTTTTTAACTGCAATTTTTTTTTTTCATTTCAGCATATTTCTTTTTCAACAATATATCTGAATATTAAGAGCAGCACTCATCAATATCTCATATAACAGGATAAACTATGAGTTACATGAAAACCCAATTAAATCTAATACAAATACATTCAAACAAACAAAATATACAATTGCCCAAAATATCCAAATAATATTGTTTGTTTCAGTCATTTGACTGCAGCCATACTGGGGACCTGTGTATAAAAGTTTTAGTCATTTTGAGTCTGGTGCTTATTTGACCAGTTTCTTTTGCCAAACTGCAAATTACAGGGATGTAGTTGTAAAGTAGTAGTAGAGGACAAACACAAAGACACACTCACGCATAATAGATTTCCTTCAGTTTACAACTACCAAATTCACTCAAGGATTTGGTCAACCCAGGGTTATAATAGAAGGCACTTGCCCAATGTGCCATGCAGTGGGATTGAACCTGGAACCATGCGGTTTGGAAGCAAACTTCTTATGACACAGCCATGCCTGTAGAGAATAAATATTTATCTTCATTAACTTTTAGTGTCAAAGGTAGCAAGCTGGATAACACGCCAGCCAAAATGCTTAACAGCATTTCATCTGTCTTTACATTCTCAGTTCAAATTCCGCCAAGGTCAACTTTACCTTTCATCCTTTCAGGGTCAGTAAAATAGTACCAGTTGAACACTGGGGTCAGTGTAAACAACTTAACCCCTTGCTTGAAATTGCTGGCCTTGTTCCAATATTTGAAACCAACATTACAATAAATACTTCTTTCGTGTTCACAGGTCTGTCGTTATGATATTCAAGTAACAATAAGGAATCGATAGCTCCTAGTAAATTACTAGAACTGTATGTCCCAAACAACCCATGCCAGGATGGAAAATGGATGTAAAATGATAATGACGACTGCAATAAATGCAAATAAAATAGGTGCAAGCATGGCTGTAAGGTAAGAAGTTTGCTTCCTAATCATATGGTTCCAGTTCAGTCCCACTGCATGGAACCTTGGACAAGTGTTTTCTACTATAGCCTCAGGCCAAACAAAGCCTTGAGTAGATTTAGCAGACAGAAACTGAAAGAAGCCTATCATATATGTATGGGTGTGTGTGTCTCTTTATGTTAGCGTTTGTCCCCCACCACTGCTTGACAACCGGTGTTGGTGCGTTTATGTTCCCATAACTTAGCAGTTTGGCAAAGAGGACCAATAGTATAAGTACCAGGATTTAAGAAAAAAATATTAAGTACTAGGGTCAATTCGTTCAACAAAAAATTCTTCAAGGTGGTTCCCCAGCATGGTCAGTCTAATGACAAACAAGTAAAAGATAAAACAATTATCACTAATGTATCTAAGAGTACAAGTACACTCTCTAGAGTTTCTCTTCTACAAATAAAAGCTTATACCTCAGGGTAAAAGTAATCTAGATTATAAAGATAAGCTTTCAACAAGTGATGTCTGCTAACTAGAGATATCTGTATTAATATCAACTTCATTAACTTGGCTACTTGATGAGATTTAGCCATATAAATCCAAGTGATTATATATATTGAGCCAATTAAATATTATGCCAAATTAGAAAACTATAGAAACTGAATTAAATACTAATTGTTGTTTAGCCCCCGGCCAGACCTGATCAAGTAGATCTATGACAAATAGGTGTTACCATCATGACCATCCTATCATTTTTGCATATCAAAGATTACACTGTCCAATATCTTTCCATAAAGTAGAGCCAGAAGTGCTCAAAAGTGACCCAATAGTTGAGTTTCGTGATCATCAAGGCACCCAAGGTTCTCTCTAGGCAAAAGCACATCCTTAAAACAGCTAGGACTGCATTCCAACGACAGGCTCTTCTCTTTAATGCCAGCCCTCAACAATTATTGATATTCTACAAAGCTCAGGTGAAGCTAACAATAGAGTACTACTCTCACATTTGGGATGGTGCTACAAACACAAGACAACCTGTACTGCTTCCAGAAAAGGGTCCCCTGACTGATTGGCATAAAGTCAGACATTCTCCAACCTCCAAGCCCACTAGTGTGTTGTCTCCTCTATCACAGGAGAAACCAGCTACTATCATGATGGAGTAGACACCAGAAGGAAGAAAGAGACTGAGGTAAAGACCAAGGGAGATGCAATGCAATACATTCCAGGATGACATGATGGAGTTGGATCAAGGAGTCAGGAGGAAGGCTCATTGCCTGCTGTGCTACTATCACAGGAGGATCTAAGATATACACACACACACAGATATATATATATATATATATATATATATATATATATATATATATATATATATATATATACATACATACATATATATAAGAGACAAGGTGTATGTACGCTGCTAGTGGCTGTGTGGTAAGTAGCTTGCTTACTAACCACATGGTTCCAGGTTCAGTCCCATTGCGTGGCACCTTGGGCAAGTGTCTTCTACTATAGCCTCGGGCTGACCAAAGCCTTGTGAGTGGATTTGGTAGACAGAAACTGAAAGAAGCCCATCGTATATATGTATATATATGTATGTATGTGTGTGTCTCTGTTTGTGTGTCTGTGTTTGTCCCCCCAACATCGCTTGACAACAGATGGTGGTGTGTTTACGTCCCCGTAACTTAGCAGTTCGGCAAAAAGAGACCGATAGAATAAGTACTAGGCTTACAAAGAATAGGTCCTGGGGTCGATCTGCTCGACTAAAGGTGGTGCCCCAGCATGGCCGCAGTCAAATGACTGAAACAAGTAAAAGAGAGTAAAAGAGTATATATATATATATATATATATAAAATACAGAATGGGACAAGAACGCAAAACATCCAGACAGTTAGGTGACACAAGAAAGGAACAAAACATCCAGATAGACGATACAAAGAAAACAAGGACAGGTCATTCAGAGTTTTCTTTCCTCTGTCCTGTTATTACTTTTTTTATTTTTATTGTATTTGTGTAACATTGTTCGTTTTTCTTCTGTCCTTGTTTTTGTATACATTTGCTGCTTTCTTCCAAGGAATCTAATGCTCTTAGCTTAGTTTTTCCTTGTGGCTGGCCGGATTGGAGCAATATCGAGAATAACCAGCCGAAATTGCAAGGATAATCTGGATCTCGACTGAAGAAAGAAAACTCCGAATGACCTGTCCTTGTTTTCTTTGTATCGTCTATCTGGATGTTTTGTCCCTTTCTTGTATCACCTAACTGTCTGGATATTTTGCGTTCTTGTCTCATTCTGTATTTTAATATATATATATTTATATATATATATATATATATATTGGTGTGTGCGCGCATGCGTGCATGCATGCATGCTTGCGTGCATGTGTGTGTGTGTGTGTTACACACACAAATACATATATGGAATAGGTGAGAGAAACAATCTAAATGCCAGACAAGGTATTTCACAAAGAATTCTCACAATGTGTTTTGCTGCAGACGATGCAAAACCTGCTACAACAACTGACAACATGCAACTACTACTTGCTCGCATTATCACAAAGATATGCGAAAGAACACAAATATGTGTACACAATCAAGTGCACACAGATGTAAACACAAAGTTTTCAAAAATGAACATGTTAACAGATGGTTAAGTGATTATAAATTTTCCTTTTTATTTATTGTGACTATAAAATATAGTATCTTTTATTTTTTACTTGTTTCAGTCATTAAGCTGTGGCCAAGCTGGAGCACCACCTTAAAGAAACTTAGTTGAATGAATCGACCCCACTATCTCTTTTATAAGCTTGGCACTTTATTGGTCTCTTTGTCAAAATGCTAAGTTACAAGGATGTAAACACACCAACACCAATTGCGAAGCTGTGATGAAGAACAAACACACACACAAAATCATAGCCAAAAGTATGGAACATAGGTCTGAAAATTAAAATTTTTTATATTAAATGCCCAAAGTTATATCTAATTTGCAATATATTATTACTACTTACAGTAATATGGTGGGTATAACAATTTTAATTTAAAAAAAAAAAAATTTCAAACTTTTGTACACAGCTTATGTATGTTTGTATATGATGGGCTTCTTTCAGTTTCTGTCTACCAAATCCACTCACAAGGCTTTGGTCAGACTCAAGCAGTGGGACTGAACGTGGAACCACGTTGTTGGGAAGCAAACTTCTTAATACACAGCCATACCAGCAAACTGTGAAAAAGAAAATTAATTTTTAGAAAAAAATGGTAGTATGAAGTAGTGATTATTTAGACAGAATCAATAGAATAGACAGACAGATGATCAAACTCACTCAAACTATGATCATCTTATCCCAGACCATGTTTATCTAATGGATGTTATTTGCTTCTTATTCACAGGCGGTCCAGCAAACTATTTCTTACAGCATCGATCCATAAATTGCTTTAAAAAAATTGGATATCAAACAAAATGAACAAATGGTTGTGTGGTAAGAAGCTTGCTTCCCAACCACATGGTTCCAGGTTCAGTCTCACTGTGCAGCACCTTGGGAAAGTGTCTCCTACTATAGCTTCAGGCCGACCAAAGCCTTGTAAATAGATCTGGTAGACAGAAACTGAAAGAAGCCCATCGTATATATATGTATGTATTTGTGTGTCTGTGTTTGTCCCCCTACCATTGCTTGACAACCAATGTTGGTGTGTTTATGTCCCCTTAACTTAACAGTTTGTCAAAAGTGATGGATAGAATAAGTACTAGACTTACAAAGAATAAGTCATAGGGTCAATTTGTTCAACTAAAAGGCAGTGCTCCAGCATGGCCAGGCACTAAAAGAGTGACTCTTCCCAGACACAATAAAATCTTCGATATTGTTTTGCTTTTATGTTAATCTCTACTCTAAATGGAATCGGTAAATTTATAAGGTAGTTTCTATTGTGGACTATGAACTAATTCATGGTTAGCAAATTTGTCAAGTATTTTGTCAATTCTTTTTATTCCTCCGAGAAAAATATATTGAATTAAGAAAGGAATTTAAACAACAAAATGTTGATAGAAGTTTTTGATAGTTACAAGAAATAATCTTTTCCACTGTAAGTACAAAGCCTTAAATTTTAGTGGGTAGAGCTAGTTGATTGTTACGTTGATCCCAGTGTTCAATTGGCACTTATTTTATCAATCCCAAAAGGATGAATGGTAAAGATGACCTTGACAGAATTTGAACTGAGAATGTAAAGATGAACAGAACACCACAAAGCAGTTCGTCCAGCACAATAACAATTCTGCCAGCTTGCAACCTTAATTACTGTACAATTAATATTTGACTATGTATTTACTCTGTGAATGAAAAAAAAAATCCTCACAAATTTGCAAACAAAGTATTACTAATGTGTAATGGAATTGTCTTAAAAAGGATTTACCACAACAAATTTCCTTCATGAAACCACAACCAAGATGCATCTCACATTGCTAAGATAAGAATTTCCTCCACTTAACCTCTCCCCCCCCCATCACCACCACCACCATTAGCTTTGGTAGATCCTCAATTTCATGTGCATCTGCCAAATAATGTGTGTAGTTAAGTGGTTATTATTCACTATTGAGGTATGGAGGTCAATAAAACATCTGATATGGTCTGTTGTCCAGTGGACAGCAATACCTATCCTATGTTGAGCAATAATAGCATAAGAGGAATGTGTCCATAAATCTCCTTTTTGGCTTTCTACTTCCACTATGAGAAGTCCTCATGAATATTGACAGAAAAACACCTTAGAAGTATAGTAGACTATGAGAAGTTTATTATACAAAATTCATTTTGGCTTTAAAAATGAATTTGAAGTAAAAAAATAAAATTGCTGATAACATTTTAATAATTCCTGAAAATCTAAATGAAATGGCAAAATTTGTAAACTGTCTATCAGCTTATAGATGTTTATCAACAAGATAACATGAAATTTGTTTGGCTAGTTTTGTATACTTTGTAAATTTCAAGAGTAGAAAATATTAAAAGCAATTCAGAAATTCCAAAAATCAGAATTAATAGGACTTATTTAACCAGATACTTGGAGAGTTTCATAGAAATAGTCAATATCTTCTATTATCTAGATTACTTAATCAGCAGTGGAGATGGTAGTCTGAAAGCATAGTAAGCAGAGGTGAAAAATAAACCCCATTAATTATGGAACAAAAGGATTCACTCTAAGATTGTATGTTGCTTGTGTATAAAGTGAATAGGAGCAAAAAGAAAAAAAATATGGCCACTGAAAGGAGAGGACACGCAATGGCTAAAAAGAAATGAGGAAAGCATACTTCACTGGGTGACTAATATTAGTATGCATGAACAGAGCAGTAATGAAACAAGACCAAAATTGGTTCTAAGAGAAATCACCATTAGTGTGCAAGAAAAGAAACTTGACTAAAACAGACATATGATGCAGTTGGAGGACAGCAGCTGGGTAAAGTGCTGAACAGCCCAAATAGAAGAAATCTAGGGAAGAGGAAGGCCAAAGCAGAAGTGGTGAAAGCTGATCTCAAGAAGCTGAACCTCAAAGGGACAACAAAGTGATGGGATACTATACAGAAGATGTTGTGTACAACCCATGCAACTATTAAAAAAAAAAAAAAGAGGGGCAGTAAAACAATTTTCTTTAGTTTTTCAAGTTTACACAGGTTTTAGAACACATTTTGTAAAATTTAAACTGGTTTGTGAAAACCTTCAGTTACACTAAGAAATACAGGAATAAAATTTATCTAATTTCAATTAGACTAGGAGTCTCAAAAAATGGAGAAGATAGAAACTTTCTTGCACAGTAAAATTTTAGAGGAAAATTTGGAAAATTTCAGTTGTACCTGTTAAGAAGAGGGGAGATTTGTAACTGGGCTACAATATTTTTGTGACAATAACTGAAACTAGGATTACTGGATAACAATCAAGATTTGTAAAAGACGTTTTTTGTTTACTAATGATAATTCTTTCAAAGTTAGCTAGTAATTTACCATACTAGAAAACTTTTAATTCCTCAAATTGAATAGATGTAAGAAACTTCAGTCTAGGGGGAGAGAGTAAAATTGTTTAGCTCCAGATCCGCCCTGATCCAGCAAGCCAAATGTGTCCCAGCTATGACAACACAAGAGTTTATTCAAAGTTGCCAACACTACATTATATAATAAAAGGTTTGAGAGAGTTTTAGCAACTGAAGCTTCTGTATCAGCTAGCTTGAGAATATTCAGTTAGTTTGGTAAGGCAAAATGAAATGATTCCAACAGCAGTAGGGTTCGCTACTACTGCAGTACTTCTTCCATTGAATGATCACTTCTGCAATACATCAATTCTCAAATTTGACTACAAAAGATTTTCTTACCAAACTGGAATTTTTGTTCAACAGCCCCAGCTCCAAATTAAACTGCTCAAATGTGAAGTGGCAAATATGAAGTGGACATTCGAAAAGGATAAAAATAAAAAGATGGCATTACAATAGAAAAGTTATACTAAAATTTCAACTGCTGACACCTACAATACCTGTAAACTAACTACTTAGTCTTTTATTTATCCCAGTCAGAGTTGTAGCCATACATAGAATCACCCTTAAAAATATGGCAGAAACTGTTGAATACTTTTACCAACACTCAATAAATCTGAAGTTTAGCGACAGACACAGACAGTGTGTGCGTGCGTCTCTGTCTGTCTCATCCTCCTGACATTAGTGAGGTCAGGATATCCTGGTAACATACTTTCGGTGTTTTTATCCTCTTTCTCTTAAATTATACTAACCCAATTTTCTATACAGTCTGGGGGAGGGATCCACCCACCACTCTTTGATAAAACGCTGCCATAACATTAAAATGATGCCTTTATAGAACAATAATCCCCAACAACAGCCCTTTTAGAATAAAAACAGGAAAAAAAACACTTGGATTTACTATAAATAGCTGTATATATAATAATTATAATCAGAGAAATTTAAGGTGGTAAATGATAACTTAAAATATATTACAGTATAGCAATTACTAGGCAAATGGTATCTTTATTGTACAAAGCAGTATAAAATTTGATACACCGAACTACATAGGTTTAACCCTTTTGATTCCAAGCCACCTGAAACTGCTCCAGGTTCTGTAACAACTTAAAAGTGGTCTAATTTGGTCAAAATTTTATGATAATTTGTTCCAAACTCCAGCTTAATAATGAGAAAGTTATTCTACTGAATTTGTCATTATTTTTAAATAATGTCAGCATATGTTAACAGAGAAATAATAACAAAAGGGTTAAAACAGGAGTACCCGACCTGTGATGCAAAATTACCTTTAAAAAAATTATTAGAAATCTCTCTTTCCAACTTGCAAATATATCACATTTGTAGAGTGTGTGAAAACTAAACACTTTTGTAGGAGTGATGGCCATAGAAATAGTAAGGAAGCACCAGTTCAAAACGGTCTTTGGGGATGGAAACTCAGAGGAAGGAGACTTATAATTGACAATGTTTCAAGGGAATACTGAACAGAAGTATCTTATTTAACCCTTTAGCATTTAAACTGGCCATATCCAGCCAAAACATTCTACTTGTTTTATGTTCAATCCAGCCAGAACTGGCCTCTCACACCTATTATACAATGGCAATCTAAAAATATGCCATCACATCACTGAAATCTCAAAGCTAAAAGATAATACATAACTGAAAACAATGCAAATAAATAAATACGCCTTCTTGGCACTTCTGCCGGTGGCAAGTGTAAATAAAGACATTCGAGCAAGATCGTTTGTGCCGGTGGCACGTGTAAAAACATTCGAGCAAGATCGTTACCAGTGTTGGCGTTAAGAAGGGCATCCAGCTGTAGAAACTCTGCCAAATCAGATTGGAGCCTGGTGTAGCCATCTGGTTCACCAGCCCTCAGTCAAATCCACCAGTCCTCAGTCAAATCGTCCAACCCATGCTATCATGGAAAGCGGACGTTAAACGATGATGATGATGATGATTTAACATAGTAATCTGAATGCTAAAGGGTTAAAGTATACTTTCCTTTATCCTACAGATGGTAAGTCTATATTTGAGTAGTTTAATGTGGAGCTGATACTGTGGAGCAAAAATTCCAGTATGTTCATGAAAAGGTTTTCTTTCAGACAAAAATCCACATCATGTCTCCCTTACCTGTGTAGATACATTATTTTTAACCCTTTAGCATTTACATCACCTAGTCAAGCATAATGCTTATTTATTTACAATGTTTTAAATAAATCATGCACTATCTCCTACCTTCAATAATGTGACTGCTTATTTTCAGAATGATATTGCGGGGTAGGTGTGAGAAGTTGGATCTGACCAGTTCGAACATAAAACAGGGAGAATATTTGGACTGGATATGGCCAGTTTAAATGCTATAGGGTTAAATGATACATAGATGGCTATTTTAATATAATGGTGTTACAGTTGCATAAATGTTTCAATTACATTGGTGCAGGCATGGCTGTGTGGTAAGAAGTTTGCTTCATAACTACACAGTTCCAGGTTCAGTCCCACTGTGTAACACCTTCAGCAAGAGTCCTCTACTATAGCCTCAGGCCAACCAAAGCCTTGTGAGTGGATTTGGTAGACAGAAACTGAAAGAAGCCCATTGTATATATATGTCTGCCACCACCACCTAACAAGCTGTGTAGGTGTTTACATCCCCATAACTTAGGGGATGTAAAGGTATCCATCAGTTTGGTTAGAGAGCGCTTTAAGCTGATGATTCTGCATTTTTACAGTTACACTTTTTCCATGACAGTAGATAAATTTTTTATTCCACAACGTATTTGTAGTGGCTTCTTGCAGTCATCGCATGGATTCTATTCTCGATTGCCAAATTTTACTTAACATTTCAACAGCACTTTTCTCACAGTAAAACAATAGCTTTTCTGTGAATGATAGCAGTTATACATTTCCCAGATGCTTTTCGCTAAGCAGAATGTCTTCGCCACTTGAACCTTCTAACCTCTTGTAGGCCACCAGGGCCTGGAATGGAGATAACAGACCTCCAACGAAATCATTTGTTCTCCACATTATGTCTATCCTTCTGGCTGCTTTTCGATAGTTATAAAAACAAGAAATCTGTAAGCTAAATGAAGTTACTGAGAGCGACCATCAGTGAGTGTGAACATTATTATTGCACTTTCTTCAAACACTTCATTCATATATTTATATACAAAAAATCTCTCCCTCTTTCAGCTGACAGCTTTTTGTACTTTTTTGTGATGGAAAATACACATTTTTTGGCAGTTATTATTCTGATATAAGAAAGCAATTTCATTATAAGGTGTTTCTTTCAATAGAAAGTCTTTACCCCCAGGAATTACCGGGTACACTAGCTAGTATATATATATATATATATTGAGGCCATAAGAAAACACAAGCATGACATAAGATTTTAAAACTAAACATTAATAAATGCATCCTGTGTGTATGTGTGAATGTGTGCATGTATGTATTCATGTGCTTGTGTGCACGTGTGCACATGTGAGAGCATATGGCCTAGTGGTTAGGGTATTGCACTTATGATCTTGTGATTTAATCCCCAGACTGGGTGTTGCATAGTGTTGGCAAGCAAAACACTTCATTTCATGTTGCCCTGCAATCAGTTCAACATCTGATATGCACCTGTACAAGCAATGCTGAATTGATGGAGAGAGTGAGATAATTAAGCACTAAACATTTGATCAATATACGCAGTTCATCTGTGCAGGTTGTTCAGCAAATAATTGCTGAACCCTCATCTGTCATTAAATGATACATGGTGGACTTTTCCTAACAGCCTGATTCAGCTCCATGCAACATGGGCTTGTGTATTATTTAAAAGTCCACTATGTATTATTTAATAGCAGTCTGACTCATCTCCATGCAGCTTAAAGTTTTGTGGACTTGTAAAATGAACCTAGCTCTTCAAACTTGGGTTACTAAAGCCTTAAGAGCTAGGTTTGTTTTACAAGCCCATGAATCATTAAGTTACATGAAGCCAAATCAAACTGTTGTTTAACTAATATAACTACTACCAAATGTGTTGAGGGTCACTTTTTGTTTGTCCACAGACACACACATATATATATAACAAAATACTTTTAGCTATGTGTGTAACATATGTACATATAAATATATATGTGTGTGTGTGTGTGTGTGTGTGTGTGTGTGTGTGTGTGTGCGCACGCACAAAATACACCAGATATTCAGGAACCTATCTTTAGCACACAAATGGAGGGCAGCCAAATATATTGCACAGCAAATTTTAACTTCCCCATTTCTCTTCTAGATATAACAACATGGCAGATACAAGTTTGGCAAAGGAAATAAGATATGCCTTGCTCATAGCACTAGCTGCCAATCACAACAAATCCAAGATTGACAGTTTCTTGAATATGGCCAAGTCCTTTTTTATCTTCAAGGTCAGAATAAGTTGAAAGCTTCTGGTAAGGATGCAACACCTGTGGGTACAACAAAGAAATATTCTAAGCAGTCAGACTTCATTGGGACAACCTAGTTCATTCAGCAGATTTAAGTTATCAATGACAACCCCAAAAGGTTAACAAGGGCCATTGCAGAATAGAGCAATGTGATGCAGGAGGACAACAGATACAAGTCCAACAGGACAGAGAGAGCAAAGATCATGTCCAACAAAATCCAAAAGGACCATATACCACAGGACTCCCAACATCATGTAGCTTCCGAGCTCTCCTAATCCAAATTCTGTGCTGCTATGTCTAGGGATGTAATGTAGTTGGGGGACCAGCAGATGGTCCCATGTTGCCAAAAACTCCTTGAGGTTTGCCATCATGAGCAAAGGCTACTTGATATTGGTATGCAGTCATTTTCACCACATCAGAACCATTATTGAGGCTGAAGATAGCTTTTGTTGAATGACCCGTTACTTTGATGCCTTTAATGAACATGTATACCATATTCTAGAGTATTCTGCTTTTCTTCTGATGGATATTTCTAATAGGAACCTAGAGGTGCCTGATGACTCTATCCCAGTGAACATCCCAGGAATAGTAGGTGAGAAGACAGCATGTGCATTCTCACACACATATACACACAATGCTCCATCCTCCTAATGATGCTATACAAGTTAAGCAATGATAAATAAACATCAAACGTTCATCCTGTTGCTCACATCTAACACTATCCCAGATCACATACGAGTCACAAAACAGAATGAATAACTTTACAAGAACTAATTCCATTACCCATTTTCATTCAATTCTTTGTTGAAGAAGCAATTTTACTACATGTACAAGTATTTTGCATTTAGTTAGATAAAAGCAAAACAAAAAAACAAAAAAAAAAAAAAAAAGGACCTTCACAGTTTCAACTTCCCCTTCATTACATTCTATAAAAAGAAAATCAGGCCAAGCAATGTTTTTTAAATTAATATGATGGCTGGAACAATGAAAATACAACTAAAAATTATACCATATATAAATGTAGGATGAACTCATAACTGTCACTTGGAAAAAAAAAAAAAAAAAAAAAAACTTCTGTAAAACTATTATATTTATATCATTCACTGCTAGAACATGGATAAGGCTAATGAGAGACACTAAGAGAACCAGTTTAAATAACTAAAGCCTACATTCCATACATGTTTAGTAGTTATATAAGGAATGTAAAGAGGTATGTGTATGTGGAGCAGAGAATATCTATGTATAACATTGGCTGTTGTGCATGTGTGTGCGTACAGTTATGTATTAAATGAACCTCAGATGTGAGCTATGCATATGGGTATGTATGTATGTATGTTCATTGAAACAAATGAAAAGGCAAATAGTTTGGCAAGACTTGACAAGGACCCTGAGTCACTGATGAAAATTCTTCATACCGTTATATATATATATATATATATATATATATAATATGTATGTGTGTACACATCCAACCCATGCGAGCATGGAAAACATGTTAAATGATGATACACACACACACACACACATATATATATATAGGTAAATAATTGTGTAATTAAGTGTAGGTGTGTGTATGTTAATAATAAAGAACAAGTTAAACCAGGAAGATTATGAACAAGGAGACAAATGTATAAAGTTAAAAAATACTTGTCAGCTCTGTGTGTGTGTGTGTGTGTGTGTGTGTGTGTGTGTGTGTGTGTGTGTGTGTTCATTTAAGTTTACACTTTTGACAAGGCTAATAGAAATAGGTAATTTTAATTCCTTTCATACACACACTTACAGTAATAATTATTTCTTACACTGACAAGGTTTAATAATGTATTTTGATTCAGTAATACAATGCCAAGGAGTTAAAAGACATTAATAATAGATATTTCTGTTTCTTTAAAACCTCTTAGATTACCGGCTTGGGGTCAAAATTTAGAAACCAATGAGGTCATTCAGTCTGCTAAAAATAACAGCCATATCTCAAAATCACACCCCACTCGTTTCAAAAGAGAACAAACACAGTGTCTAACATACAGGGTGGTTACAGTTACAATGTCTTTGGTCATACGTCTGCTTAACCCTTTAGCATCTAATCTAGCTATGTCTGGCCCAAATACTCAACCTGTTTAATATTTAAACCAGACAGAGTCAGTCTCTCATACCTACCCTGTAATGTTATCCTAAAAATAAACAATCATTTCATCAAAATCTTGAACCTATGTGATAATGTATGGTTAATTCAAAACAATGTGATTACATAATTACATTTGATAAAATAATCTGATCACTAAAGGGTTAATCAGAGTTAACTCAAGGCTATGCAATAAAACTGAGATTAATTGAAACTGTAATAAACAGCCAAGTAAGCTATGTTGTAAGAAGAAGTTACATAGAAAGGAGTCACCTGTGAAATTACAGAAGAATTTGAGGTTAGTGAATACTAAGAGAGCAGTGTAGCTAGGAGTTCCATTTGCTCAGTTTGGAGGAACGATTAATGCAACTGGTTTTCACAGAAGACTCGTTTAGATACAGGTACACCTGTGTGAAAAGTTTGCTTGCCAAACAAATAGTCTCAAGTTCAGTCCAACTGAATGACACCTTGGGCAACTGTCATTTACTATAGCCCTCAGCCAACCAAAGCCTCATGAGAAGATTTTGATAGATAGAAACTGAAACCTATATATATATATATATATATATATATATATATATATATATATATATATATATATATATATATATATATATATATATATATATATATATATATATATATATATATATATATATATAGATAGATACAGGTGTGGCTGTGTAGTAAGTAGTTTGCTTACCAACCACATGGTTCAGGGTTCAGTCCCACTGTATGGCACCTTGGGCAATTGTCCAACTATAGCCTTGGGCCAACCAAAGTCTTGCGAGTTGATTTGGTAGACGGAAACTGAAAGAAGCCTGTCGTATATATGTTTGTCTTCCTACCATCGTCTGACAACCAATGTTGGCGTGTTTATGTCCCCATAACTTAGCAGTTCGGCAAAATAGACTGACAGGAATAAGTACTGGGCTTACAAAGAATAAATCCTGGGGTTGATTTGTTCGACTAAAGGTGGTGCTCCAGCATGACTGTAGTCAAATGACTAAAACAGAAAAAATCTTTTTTTAAATATATATCCAAAATAGGCGCAGGAGTGGCTGTGTGGTAAGTAGCTTGCTTACCAACCACATGGTTCCGGGTTCATTCCCACTACGTGGCACCTTGGGCAAGTGTATTCTACTATAGCCTCGGGCCGATCAAAGCCTTGTGAGTGGATTTGGTACACGGAAACTGAAAGAAGCCCGTCGTATATATATGTATATATATATGTATGTATGTTTGTGTGTCTGTGTTTGTTCCCCCATAATCGCTTGACAACCAATGGTGGTGTGTTTACGTCCCCGTAACTTAGCGGTTCGGCAAAAGAGGCTGATAGAATAAGTACTAGGCTTCCAAAGAATAAGTCCTGGGGTCGATTTGCTCGACTAAAAGCAGTGCTCCAGCATGGCCGCAGTCAAATGACAAACAAGTAAAAGAGTAAAAGTGTGTGTGTGTGCGTGCGTGCGTGTGTGTGTCTCCCCCTTTGCTTTGACTATTCTACAGGATTGCATGATTGATTTACATCTCATGGCTGTTCATCCAAGTTCCATGATAACCATCTCCAGCTGTGGGTCTTTTGATGACTGGCTACAGTTCTTAAAAGGTAGCAACAACAGTGAATATAACTATACAGGCAGTTGGAGAATTGCACCTGCTACAGCTTATACTAAACCTCTGCACCTTCACTTGCAGTAACACCAAATTTGCAATGAGTTTATAGACACTACTTGATAAGTCACCATTTGGCCATTAACAGAATACTATGCCATTAAATTTTTTAAACAACAAATATACTTTTTTTTTCCTTGATGAGGTGGGTTTCTCAATATAAAAAAAAACTATTAATGGACGAAAGTAAAATAGTCGACAATATAGTGCCACCTTAATACTAAAACCATCCAACATATCACTGTTATCACTGAAGTTGAATTCCTTGAATATTTTGATTACATTCTTAATTAATGTGAGCAATTTACTCTTCAAGTGAAATGACTTAACAGAAAAGAGAACTAATAATAGAAAACACCTGAGAAACACAACTGCATTTCTGCAAAATTATGAAATTTTGACTGTTCTGGTAATGGTGAAGTTATGAAGTTCCCTGAAAATTTGCATTATACAGATGGATATCTGCAGAGATGTTTGTACTAAAATACAAACATCTCCACAGTATAGCTGTCACTTTAAGTCCCATACCTCATAGAACAGGAAAATGGTAGTTTTGAGAGTTATTCTCTTTTTTTTTTTTTTTTTTTTTTGCTATTCATACATTTCATACAATGAGATGATGAAGGGAATTTTTTTGCATCCCTCCTCCACCCCACAACTTCCTCAATCTTTGCCCTTTTCCTTCCCATGCAACTTCAAGTGACAGCTACTCCAAAACTCCACTTTTAATAAGAACACTAACACAGTAGCAACCCTTACCATGTCATCAAAGATAAACTTTGTAATGTATTTATATCTACAAACATGCATCTTTTCTAACCTACTCATTTACATAATTTTGTATCAAGTAGTTCAATTGCAGAACTAACAAAGAATATTATGAGTCCAAATCATTTTAAAGAGGAAAATATACATTTACCATCATCTTAATATATAAAGCTGAATATGTATGTCTGTGTGAAGCCTTTTTAAAAGTTTATAGAAATCCACATTTTCCACTTTTTCGTAAAATTTTTACATCAATGGAATTTTCTCGATGTGAACTTTCCAGTGCAGTAAATAGATTTTTAAAATTCCATTTACTTTGTGTGATTTAAGGGAGATTTGGCTGTTGTTTCTAGCAACTTTTATATTTCTTCCCTTCTACCTGAACCGGCATTCTTACACATCCATCACGCGTTCAACATATAATATAGAGAGTAAGAGTAAAAGAGAGAGAGAGAGAGAAAGTAATACAAAGTCATAGATTAAACTTTCCTCTCAGTATTCTTTACCTATTTTTCATAACATTGATACGTAAAAACACACACAACCACACATACGTGATCTGTGACAACATACACATAAACACATCAACATTATAGATATAAGATTTAGTTTCTGTGTTTCTTATATAAACACGCACACGCATTGCTATTTTATAACTGTCTTCCATTCTCCCTTCCTCTCTCTTCATTGCTCCCGTTCTTTATTCCTTTCTCCCCCTCTTCCTCTCTCGCTCTCTCAAATGCATACATGCGAACGTACACACAATCATTGACTACAATATAACTCATGTTCATCAATGTTTTGTAAATATACCAGGATTTTCACTAGGGTGTTAGGGTTAGGGTTACGGATTTAGGGTCAGGGTTAGGGTTAATGTTGGACAATCCTGCGGGTGTTAATCTGAAAAATTACAGAAATGTGAAAAGTACCGACCCTGCCATCTATTATAACTTTTGTTGTTCTGTTTAATATATACATAGATTATGCCTCCAAAGAAGAGAGTTTGCTGGGGAAAGAAAGCAGCTGGTTTAAAATGACAGCAACAGACTGCAGCAATTCACCACATTCCAGAAGCTACTTTGAACATAATGCAAAATGGTGCATGAACATCTTCTGCTCAATCTGATAGAATTCTGGCAAAACGGTGTAGCAACAGATCGCCAGCAAGAGCTTCATCACAAATTGCCGTCCTAGCTCCTGCTAAAAGGGATTACCCTTCTATATATAGTCAGGGCAGCGCAAAAAGTTGTTTTGCCCAAGCATTTCTATAGCCAATTAGACGAATGAAATTTACGTACACTTAATAATGTTACGCAAAACAGCCTTCAGACTTTCCCTATTAATTTCATTGTCTTTTGAATTATGAACATATTTACATCATAAAGGTTTTTTCGTTGTAATGTTTTGTTTTTTAGTTGATTTTCACCTAGCAAGACTTATCGTAGATGGCATAATAAGTCACACCCGAACAACGTCGGGTTATACTGCTAGTCTATAATAAACTACTTATATGAGAGATGTTTGTTTACAACTAGTGTGATGTTGAGACACACACACAAAGCACTTTTGTGAAAACATACCTAATCCATGGGGGAAATATTGCTGCACTTCAAAACAGGTGAAGGTTGGCAACAAGAAAGGGATCCAGTCACAAAATCTGCCTCAGCCAATTCTGTCTGACCCACGCAAGCATGGAAAAGTGGACGTTAATATAATGATCATTCTTTTACTTCATTTTCCATGCTGGTGCTAGCATGGATATGTCACAATATATGGAACACATACATCTCTTAGCTAATGAAGTTTTTGATGATAACAATAACTCTAAGCTTAAAAAGTCATAAAGTTGGCTAAATCTAAACATCTATTGTTTTACACTTGTAATTCTAATTTTCTGGTTCTGTTCATTTTATCAGATACAAAATAGGTGGTTTGGTGTGGCAATAAGGTTGCTTCACAATCACATGGTTCCAGGCTCAGACCCACTACATGGCACCTTGGGCAAGTGATTTCTATAGCGTCAGGCCAACCAAAGCCTTGGAAGTGAATGTGATAGACTGAAACTGAAAGAAGCCTGTCATCTATATATACAAAACTGAGAATGTGTGTCTGTCTGTATGTATGTGTGAATCCCTAAAACTCAAAAACTACCCAACCGATTTCATTCAAATTTTACACATGCATTACTTAGGGTCCATGGAGTGTCATGCACAAAAAAAATTTCAACTTCTTACCTAATGCAGGCCTGGACCAATCTTTTAGACTGGTTTAGTATTACATGTCAAAAGTGAATATTGTTTCACTTTTATTCTTTCACTTAATTCTACAGTCCAATGACTGAAACTATATATATATATATATATATATATATATGTATATTCTTTGTCATTATGACTGCAACCATGCTGGAGCACCGCCTTTAGTCATACAAATTGACCCCAGGACTAATTCTTTGTAAGCCTAGTACTCATTCTATCAGTCTCGTTTCCCAAACTGCTAAGTTTTGAGAACATAAACACACCAACATCAGTTGTCAAGCGATGGTGAGGAGACAAACACAGACACACAAATGCATACATGGAGAGAGAGAGAGAGAGATAGAAAGAGAGAGAGAGATACAGATAGAGAGACAGATAGAGACACAGATAGATAGAGAGAGAGAAAGGGAGATAGATTGAGAGAGAGACAGACAGACAGACAGACAGACAGACAGACAGACAGACAGACAGACAGACAGACAGACATATATATATATATATATATAGAGAGAGAGAGAGAGAGAGAGAAAGAGAAAGAGAAAGAGAGAGAGAGAGAGAGAGAGAGAGAAAGAGAGAGAGAGAGAAAGAGAGAGAGAGAGAGAGAGAGAGAGAGATAGACCCAAGCAATTTAACCCGTCCGTCAGTCCAGTGTCCCATGATGGAGATGCTATTCGATGGCATGGGCCTGCCTCCCTAGGTGCCAAACCGCAAGCCCACTGACTTTTCAGAGTTAATTTTTGCTCCCATTACCGCTTTGGATCCTTTTAGTGTCATGCCGACCAGGTTGATATGCCTGTGGCTCAACATTAAGATAGTGACGTCTGTGTATGCAGACACACCCCTCCCACTTCGCATCCTTCATGTTTGGTATTAAAGTGTTGGTCAAGGGACAACCTCTGCTAGCATGTTGGACACAATACCATTTCTATGTGCTTCTTCTAATTTCTTAACTAGGTTTCCCTCCAACTAATTTCAATTTATTGCTAGAGCCTAACTATACCTAACCAATTATACTTTAATTGCTTTCTTTAGGGCATACCAACATCTATTATAATCAGATAGATATCATCATCATCATCATATATATATATACTCTTTACTCTTTTACTTGTTTCAGTCATTTGATTGCGGCCATGCTGGAGCATCGCCTTTAGTCGAGCAAATCGACCCTAGGACTTATTCTTTGTAAGCCTAGTACTTATTCTATCAGCATCAGTTATCAAGTGATGTTGGGGGGTACAAACACAGACACACAAACATATACATACACATATATATACATACATATATACGACGGGCTTCTTTTCAGTTTCCGTCTACCAAATCCACTCACAAGGCTTTGGTCGGCCCAAGGCTATAGTAGAAGACACTTGCCCAAGGTACCACGCAGTGGGACTGAACCCAGAACCATGTCGTTGGTAAGCAAGCTACTTACCACACAGCCACTCCTGCGCCTATATATATACATATATATATATATATATATATATACATATCATCATCATCATCATCATCATCGTTTAACGTCCGCTTTCCATGCTAGCATGGGTTGGACGATTTGACTGAGGACTGGTGAAACCGGATGGCAACACCAGGCTCCAGTCTGATTTGGCAGAGTTTCTACAGCTGGATGCCCTTCCTAACGCCAACCACTCAGAGAGTGTAGTGGGTGCTTTTACGTGTCACCCGCACGAAAACGGCCACGCTCGAAATGGTGTCTTTTATGTGCCACCCGCACAAGCCAGTCCAGGGGCACTGGCAACGATCTCGCTCGAAAATCCTACAGGAGCCAGTCAGGCGGTACTGGCAACGGCCACGCTCAAAATGGTGCATCTCATGTGCCACCCGCACAAGAACCAGTCCAGGGGCACTGGCAACGATCTTACTTGGCTTGCCGGGTCTTCTCACGCACAGCACATTTATATATATATATATATATATATTTTTTTTTTTTGAAACAAGGAAGATTTAGTCAAAAGTAGACTCTTTCAGATAAGTCTATGCTACCAATTTGATAGGGAAACAAAAAAACATGATCAATGAAAACAAAAATCATGAAACAGATTTTATACATGCAAAAAAAATTAAATATCACAGTTCCTAAAGCTTTGAAAGAATCTGTATAATTGTATGCTTTATCATTAGATAACTATCAAGTCCTTTGTATCCTCCACATAGGAAGGATACAAAGTCAACTGAGAAACAAATGGTGTCACATAGATTTTAAAACTGAAAATACTAGCAAGAGAACTTCAAAAAAGAGAACTTCAAAACCACAGTCAGCAGATTAGAGTTAAAGTGAACTAAAAACCAGCTTTTAAACAAGACTGCATCAGAAATATTCTTACAATTCATTTCCATTTTAGGACCTGCAATAGAAATACTGAAATCTGTATTTTTTTTTTTTTTTTTTTTTACACACTTGCCAATGTCATACACATACAATAAGATTCAATCATATTGGCCTGAAGAATTCTTCAAGTTACTGTTACCAGTTGGAAAATTTTAATTCCTAGCCTCATTTATTTTTGTTGTCTATGTATATAGAAAGATAATATTTTTGAAAAAAAAAAAAAAAAAAAAAAAACGACCAATATGTCAGAAATATCAAATGTCAAAAGTTTCTCAAGTAAACAGTGAGAATGATCTTTTGAAAGTTCTAGCCTTGTCTAACAAGTTGGACAATCATGTAATTTTCAGTCATGTTTATAACACTATGTTTCTTACTAAATCCATAATAGCAAGTGTTAAATTTCTGTATATCACATGCAGCATGTGATATACAAAAAGGAGGTAAACTTGTTTAAAAGGGGGTAGAAACTAGTAGTTTGGCAGTAACTTTTAATATCTGAATAGTAGTTCTTTTAATAGAATCATACCAAACATAAAGTAATAATTTCACTGTCTTGATATCTTTCCATATAGAATCTTTAAAGGTTTACCAACCACAAAACCTAAAACCTTGATGAATAAAAAGGTGGATGAAGCTTTACAAATGAAGAGGTGGGGGGCTTGAATTCAAAACATTTTTAATTCCCTTTGAGATCAAATAATATCTAAGGTATTACTTTCTACAGTTTCCCATTGACTGGGTTGACATTTTGCCTAGGGTAAAACATAAGTGACTTACTTAGAATGAGAATCAGAAAGGATGCAAATGAGAAGGGAAGGAGAAGGTATCAGTATGGAAAACTCCCTGGCTTTGGAGGCTTTCTTTCATAGAATGTCATGTTAACTAAATACTGACTGCTTTGCTTACCAGAACAAGATAAATCTAATTATTAAAGGAACCTACGCTGGAGTAAAGATTTTGTCAATAAATGAGCCAGTGGAAATGTTCACAGAAGATGGGCTTGAGGCAAATGCCTTGTATGTAATGATATTGTGAGTAACTAATTTGCTCCATCACATATCCTTGATGCTGCAGCAGAAGTAGGGGTTACTGCATCCATGAAATGAAATAAGACCCCGAAATAACCGTAATATGGTAAATTATATTTTTCGTCTTTGAAGACTTTGTGACATTGGTATAGGAAACGGGGGTTGATTGCTGACAATGAAATTCAATTTTGTTAGGATACCCACCCCGTCTCACTACAGTATCAAACAAAGATCTGAAAGATATCAGGCTGTTCCAGTAAACCAGCCTTGCAAATCACCTGCAGAACTGTTATGAGCAATTTAGGTTCTCTCAAAACTTTAGAAGACCTGTGTCTCCTGGTGTGATATGTAATTTAAGAAGTGTGAATACCACTTTATTTTGGCGATTTATTTACTCATTTCTTTTTCTTGTTTTGATCTCTTTTACTATTTTTTTATAGACTCTGTAAACTGCAAGCATTTTTGATAAGGTTTGCAATAATTGTGTTTACAAACAATTTCTTTTACCGTTTATCTTTCATAGCTAACAATTAAAGCCTATTTATGTAAAAGCTTAATCAAATTTAAATCAAACTATTTTTCAACTAATTCAAGCAGTTTTGAAAAATAGTTTAACTGAATACTAGCCACTAATTCTTCTAGGTAATCATGAATGAGTTGTCTGTAAGCATGTGTGTTTGGTTGCACAAACTAAAAACTGATAAGCATTGTTTATCTTAGTTAGCCACAGGTAACTGTCTGAATCCACTAAAAATGAAAGTGTGTGTGTGTGTGTGTGTGTGTGTGTGTGTGTGTGTGTGTGTGTGTGTGTGTGTGTGTGTGTGTGTGTGTGTGTGTGTGTGTGTGTGTGTGTGTGTGTGTGTGTGTGTGTGTGTGTGTGTGTGTGTGTGTGTGTGTGTGTGTGTGTGTGTGTGTGTGTGTGCATACGCACATACAGTATCAATACTAACAAATGCAAATTCCTGCATTCACATGGCTTCTTGGTTTGTATACTAAGTCCTCGGGGGCAGGGGTCTACCATCACAAAAAACACATTTGGAATCGAAGTAACCCTAGAAGAGTATCTATGCTACTTTAGTGCACCTACATGGAGCACTAATTCAAATAACCCCAAGCAAAATGCAAACTAAGTATAAACAATGGAAGACAAGCAGTGAGAAAAATTAACATTTTTTGAATTAGTGTAAGACTGATATTGATCAAATTCATACCCCATTGAAGAAAGCTATGAAACAGGAATAGTTTTCTCTTTTGGGCCTATTCAAGAAGAAAAAGCTTTTTATATCATGAGCCAACTAAATTTTTGTTTCAAACTTTTTCTTTGAAGCCAAATTAGAATTTTAAAAATGGTAAAAATTTCCATTTTCATTGAACAACAAATAGAAAAGTTATATTAATATTTTAGACAGGAAGGTGGCAAAAAAAAAAAGTTCATAAGTGAGGAGAAACAACATATAGGAAAAAAAAAAAAAATGGCCAGGATAACAAAAACCTGTGGATTCTTGTAAAAAGTTGGGAACATAATGGTAAAATTTTGACTCAATACGATCACAAAAAGTTTTAGACTGGAGAAATCACTAGAACTGAACAGTACTAAGGCTCCAGAATATTGGATGGAGTTTTTTTAAATTTTTACATGATAAATTGTATTTATGCAAATATAGAATTATTGATGGCATCTCCTCTCTCTCTCTCTCTCTGTATGTATGTATGTATGTATGTATGTGTATGTATGTATATATATATATATACACACACACACACACACACACACTGCCATCCCATTTCTTTCCTAAAAATGTGTATCTTTCAAAAAATTCACCAGGTGAGGAGTGACAGTTATGTAGTTATGCCATATTAACATTTTTGATTTCACTGAGTTTAAAAAAAAAAAAAACGGTACTACTTAAGGAGAGTGGACCCGACACTCGCACCTGCACTAGTCAGTAGATGGACTCACACACATGCACAAGTCAGTGGCACCCACGATGAAGAACACTCCACATGTAAATTATAAATGGGAGTGGGTGTTGTAGACTCCTATTATACTCTTAAATCTGCTTTTTGCATTTTTTCAGTAACATTCAACTGAGTTGGTATGTACTTTAAATACTGGATCCACAAAGTTTTCTTTCTGATTCACTTTGAAATGGGATTACTGTGGTTCAACATCCCATTGTATCCACTCCAACAATTAAAATGGATAGTTGCTCCTGGTTTTATACACTTTCTGATAAGGGAAAGCAGACTTTCAGAAGAACGATCATTCACAAACACTAAAAGTACTATTTTGTCCTGTACTGTTTGTTTGCCTATCTATCTATCTATTTATCTATCTCTCTCTATCTATCTAAGAAAGAAAGAAAGATAAACAGATACATAGATTAGACACAGACAGACAGACATATAGATTAGACAGACAAATAGATAGATAGATACATTAGACAGACAGACAGACAGATACATTAGACAGACAGACAGACAGATACATTAGACAGACAGACAGACAGATACATTAGACAGACAGACAGACAGATACATTAGACAGACAGACAGACAGATACATTAGACAGACAGACAGACAGATACATTAGACAGACAGACAGACAGATACATTAGACAGACAGACAGACAGATACATTAGACAGACAGACAGACAGATACATTACACAGACAGACAGACAGATACATTACACAGACAGACAGACAGATACATTACACAGACAGACAGACAGATACATTACACAGACAGACAGACAGATACATTAGACAGACAGACAGACAGATACATTAGACAGACAGACAGACAGATACATTAGACAGACAGACAGACAGATACATTACACAGACAGACAGACAGATACATTAGACAGACAGACAGACAGATACATTCAGACAGACAGACAGATACATTCAGACAGACAGATAGATAGATACATTAGACCGACAGATGAACAGATAGATTAGACAGACAGACAAATAGATAGATAGATAGATTAGACAGACAGACAGATACATTAGACAGACAGACAGACACATTAGACAGACAGATAGATACATTAGACAGACAGATAGATACATTAGACAGACAGATAGATACATTAGACAGACAGATAGATAGATACATTAGACAGACAGATAGATACATTAGACAGACAGATAGATACATTAGACAGACAGATAGATACATTAGACAGACAGATAGATACATTAGACAGACAGATAGATACATTAGACCGACAGATAGATACATTAGACCGACAGATAGATACATTAGACCGACAGACAAACAGATCCCCTCCCCCCATTAACAGTTTACACATTTATACATGTGGAGGCTTATTTTTTTTTACCGCGGTTGCCACGGACTTGCGCGTTCGTCTCCTGACTAGCGCGTGTGCGCGTCGGGTCCACTCTTCTTAAGCAGTACAAAAAAAACTTTCATTTTAAAAGCACGTGGAGAGAAGAAAAGAATCGAGGGAGAGAAATAACTTGTGTTGACCGATGGCGGGAATACAAGACTGGTCGAGTCTCTCTTCGTGGCATCGGTTGGCATATTCGTCAACCAAAATTCTAGTTTGAGCACCCCATATAACCCCTCATAACATTTAACCGTTAGTTTTAGCACAACGCACGACCACCTGATACTCTCCATGTTTTCATTTACATGTATTGATCTTTTCAATATTTTTCTCCCCGTAAACACATTTAATGGAATGATGATCCACTTAAGGGGGCATTTCTGAGATTTAAGCAAAAAATTCAGACTGTCCGTATTTTAAACTGATTTTTTTTTTAAATCGAAAAATAGTGGGAATTTTTAGGATTTATAGAGAGACATAAAAATTTAGGACTGAAGCAGTTTCGCACCTCTCCTTGAAAAATGCATTCTTTTTTATAAGTTTTTTCAGATTCCTACGTTTTAGATGTCGGAGATAACGAATATGCAAAAAAAGAAAAATTAACCCCACCACCACTACTCCCCCCTCCCATCTAAAATTTTGAACTTTTTCGAAAATATTTTCCCCTATGTTTTAGATGATGGAAAGAAACAACAGTAACACCGTCTTCTAATTATTAAATATTAATGTTTGTTTCTCATAAAATGGTGTATATTTAATTTATATTATATTATTTACGATTATTTAAGGCAAACACAAAACGCAAATTATTTTCACTTCAATGTTTTTGTTTGTATTTAATTCCGATTTGCATATGTTCGTCAATTCGAGACGGTCTTTAAAGTAAGCAAAATCAAATATTTAAATTGGGGGGGGGGAATTAAATTTTTTTTTTTGCATATTCGTAATATCCGACAAAACGTAGGAATCCGAAAAAAAAAAAGCTTTTTTAAATGCATTTTTCAAGGAGAGGTGAGAAACTGCATTAGCCCAAAAATGTTTTTAAAACTTTTTTAATTGTATGAATTCCCATGTATTAAGAAGTTATGAGGGGTTAAGATGAGGTGATAAACCAGGTTTCTGAATGCCACGATGTTAAGACATTTTCAATCTGCATGTCATATATTATCAATAATTGAGTGAGATTATTTGTTTCATCGTCTTCCATTGATTATGATATTGAAAAGTTTGCTTTTTTTTTCACATATATGTAATGTTAAATTATACAAGTCATGTACACTCAGTTAATCGATTTAAAATATATTGGTAAAATATTTTTATTACTTTATAGTATTTAAATGAAATGTGACTTTTCCAGGGAAAAGCATGCATTTGTTTAAATTAAAAGAATTCAATTAGAAATAACATTAAAACATAAATTAATGAAAGATGCAGAAATGATTTCTAAAAGTTAATTGATAAGAGGCAACGAGTAAGGGATATTTCCTCGTTTTCTTTTTATCACGATGCGGCCCGCCAAATTGACCCATTCTTGCCCACGTGTTTAAGCTCGTTTTGCAACGACGTGGTTTGGTGTTCCGTCTCATTGCGCGGCACCTTGGACAGGTGTCTTCTATTATCGCCTTAAACTTACTAATGCTTTGTGAATAAATTTGATAGACGAAAACTGCGAGGAAGCTTGTCGTAAATTATATATAACGTTGCTATTATGTTAATAGGTATTTATTTTTGTTTGCAATAGCCGGTTCTTTTGGTCAAACTATCGTGTCTCCAGTTGCTTCTGATGCCCAGATATCAATCGTCAAAGTGTACTACAACGGTTTTGTTATGTGTATGTCTGTGTTACCTCTCTAATCTCTCGACAACCGGTGTTGATTTGTTTACGTCCCTATAACTGGTTCGACAAAAACTAAACCCGTTCCAGCATGGCCACAGTCCAATAACAAAAATTATAAAGAATACAAATATTGAGGGCTATTATTAATTTAACCATTGGTGCACATTGGGATTAGATACTGAGAGAAAACCGCTGTAACTTTTTTATTTTTTTCATTTTGGCGATGTTCGCTTTCGATAATGTGTTCTACATATCACGGTCATGCGATTCCCCCTATAAAATTTTTTGCCCCCCCCCTCCAAATTTTTTTTTTTTTGGCGACTTTCATTTTTGATATGGTGTTCTACATGTCCAGGTCGTACGAATAGCCCCATCGGAACTTAGATGTGAAAATGAACGGCTTACATTTATATTGAAACAGCAAAAGGATCACAGCATGTGGAGTGCCCACCACGAAACTTGATATGCTAGACTAGAAATAACAGCTAAACGCGGACAATCCAAATGGTGGAGATGGAGTATATGTAATCTGGGTATACCCCCCACTTTTAAATTTTTTTTTTTTTTTTACGGAATCCTGTTTCAGATCATGGAGAAACCGATTCTGAAAAAAAATTTTCAAAATTTCGATTCTCCCCCACCCCACCCCGGTTTTTATATAGATCCACAGGGTAAACCTAACCCTAACACTAGTTTTGTGAGATTTGGCTGTTATTTCTAGCATGTAAATAGCCTGCTTGGTGGGGGAGGTTGAAATTTTTCAAAATTTTTTTTTTCAGAATCGGAATCTCCATAGCCTAAAACGTGGGATTCCGTAAAAAAAAATTAATAAATAAGAGGGGGAAAGGTTCAGAGTACATATAGTCCATCTGTACATATGGAGTTTTTACGTTTATAACTATTGAACTCCATTTCTATTGTTATTGAAAAATATGTACCATTAATTGCCAACGCAGACCACTTTATTTCCTAATATCCTCTTGTTTCACGCAAGAAAGGCTCTGTTAAATACAAGAAGCAGCCAAATTTCCCTCAAATTAACACAAACAGTTAGAAAAAAAAAGACGAATGCATAGATTCTCGCTTTGCTGACCCGAGTTCGTTCTTAAAATGCTGACGGTAACAAAGTTTATGGTGAGACGTGTGGAAAGATTGAAATACTCAACGAATAAATACTTCAGTAATTTAAAATGTCAACAAGTCAGGGAAATGTTATTAGAGTGACATCAGGTGTTTGAACCGTCTGTTTATGTGCCTCTACTAAGTAATAACAAGCGGCGTTTTTTGTTTTCTTTTTTTTATACTCCCACTTGAAGATAGAAAGATAGACACAGGATTAGCTTATCGAATCGGTATTATTTGATTGTGAAAATTTATCATCGAATCTCTACGTAAACAGCAACCTCTGCTCCAAAGTTAATTCACTGTTGTTTAAAAAACAACATACCTCAGAATTTTTGTAGGCATTCGGGAGATTCCACACTTCACAGTCTAAAGTTATGAGGGTGCTAGTAATTAACTAAAGTTGTTCACCATTTTATAGTATTTTTTTTTTTTATAAATACAAAAAACAACATACTTTAGAAATTTTAGAAACATTCGGGGATATCTGCACGTTGTTGCTGGTGTCCCTACCGTTTTGTACCGGCATTCGTTGTTTACATACAGATTCGAAAACTTTTCGGTTTTCCATATATATATATATATATATATATATATATATTGCCCTAACTCTTCGAAACTTAGTTTTAGAATGGCGGCAGCTGATGAAGGAAATGTTCTCTATGTGGCCTGTGTGTTTTCTGTACTTTGTTTATCATTTTGTCCACGTTTTTTTTTGCAACGATATACTCATTATTTGTATTATATATAGGTACTACTAAAGCAGCGCGGACCCGAACACGTATTCATATGTTGAGAGCGTACAAACATCAAAAATGTGATGTATCTATACTTGTCTCTACATGTATTCTTATAACATACATTCGTGAATGTTTAGAACAAACATAAAAAGTAACAACGAACTTTTGTTTTCCTGTCATTAAATTATTCATAACTATTACTTCCGTCTTTACATGCATTTATCGGATAAATATAAGGATACACATAGACATATATATATTTACACACATCGTAAGGATACTTACATATATGTGCCATATACGTATGTATTAGGTTATGGACATGTATACAAGCTCTATGAAAAAAACTACGTGATATTGAATCTATAAGGTATGTCGTATATATAAATGTGTGTGTATAATGTAAAATGTCTACGACGGCAAGGATGAATGTAACTGATATAATAAATAGTTTTATCTCCCAAAAAATTGACAACCACTGTCTGAACAGCTGAGTGAGATGGGGTCTGTTTTAGTTCCAACCTAATTTCAGCGTAACCCACATAGGTTTATTTATTTTCTTAAAGACTATTTTCGTCCCAGAAGTTTCCGCTAGAAATAACAACAAAATCTCTCTTTAAGTCAAACCTTACCGTCTTTAACAAAAAAAAAAAAAAAAAAAAAAGTGGGGTGGTATATTGGACCATGTAATTTTTTTTTACGGTTAACAAGTTTGTATTCGTTAGTTACATAAATATTACGAAGAATAAAAGGAAAAAGAAACAAATAAAATAAGAATGACATTTTAGTAAAAAGATGCAAAATGTCAGAAAGGAAAATGTAGAACTTACTTGAGGGTTATAAATTGGAGCATTATTATTGCTGGAAAAATCTCGGTATTGTTGGTTCCCTGTCTTCGACATGGTTTCACACGAATACAACCAAAATAATCCCACACTTTATATTGTGTTATTAATGTCAGGAGGACAACTTCGATACGAGTTGTTTTCTCTGTTATATATAGGTATATATCGAATGATTAATAACAATGGTTTATAATACTAAATATTTTCCTGTTACAAAAATGTGAGGAAAAATTGAAATTCGGGTTTCTTAATATATTAACAAGCAAAGTAAAAATTAATTAGTTGTATGGTTGTTAATCCTGAATAAGACGAACAAAACTGTTGAGTGTTAAAGTTAAATAAAATATAGGAAGTAAAAAAAAAAGGTACCAGACGTCTGGAGAATCAATGAAGAGTGAAAGGTAATAAAACTACATATCAACAGATATGGAACTAGAAATGAGTGTGTATGTAACGTTCATATGTCTATATGTGTGTATAGACACGTGGGTACTTTTGTCTATGTGTACAGGGAAAGAGATACAGGTTGACTGAGTATCAAAGGCAACATTAAGGTTAAACGTCTTTTATAGGGCCTTCCTCGCTTGTCATTACTTTCATTTTTACATGAGATGACATGTGTGTTGAAGGAAATGGTTAAATAACTATATTGATAAACAGGCTCGAATATTATGTTTTGCTATCATTTGGTTCTCCGTATATTTCATATCTATACATGATGTTGTACACTATTGAAAGAACGATATATAAATCAAATAAAACTATGAGCTGTCCATCAAAATGTCGTCTGCAAAACTGTTGATGCATTTAACTATCTTGTGGTGAAGTGATTACTGCAGAGTTATCTGCTCTTGTTTCATTAACACACACACACACACACACACACACACATAGAAATTTCAAATGTGTTTATCCAAACAGCTCTTTCTTCCTCTCTTTCTATTTTGTCTTCCACTTTCACTCCTGACATTCAAGTAGTTTCTGCGTAGTTCTGATAACCGTCGCCACAGAGTTACCTGCTCTTTATTTCAAAATATCACACGTGTCCACATTTCAGACATACTTTATTCTCTTTTCTCTCTCTCAATCTTATTGTTCCTCTCTCTCTCCTTACCTCTCATACTTTATTTTATCTATCTTTGTCATTCTTTCCTTTATTTCAATCTATCGCTCTCTCTTTCCTTGAACTATTTCTTGCGTATTTCTGAACTTCGCTTGCAAAACTATCTGCCCTTCATACCACTAACACATTCTTTCTATCATTGTTTTACTCTTCATCACTAAGAAATTCATCTCTTCTTTCTTTTTTCTCCAGCTGTCTCTCTCTCTCTCTCTCTCTCCAAATTCCTGTATGTCAACCTTCACCTTGGGGACACGTAATTTTATAGGAATATATGCTGCGATTGATTGTATCGACAAATGCCCTCCCCATAAAAATTATCTTCTAAATATAGGACTTCAATTTATATTACTATAATAATTATTCATATTATGTAACTCATACTTCGAAATTTTGCTACGTGTGTGACTTATTGAAAGTATGAAACGGGAAGGAAAATAAAGTAATTCTTAATGTTTCATTCAGTTCAATCGAGGTAGAAAGAGGAAGAATTGGTTCACTCGTGGAGAGTAAGATTCTGGGAAGATAATGTTTATAGGGGACATGGGTCAATAGTGTATTTTGGTTGAGGAGTGGCTGTGATGAAAAGGGTTTTGGGATGGAGCTATTGTTAAAGAGATAGTTAGGTACAGGAGGGGGTTGGAGTGAGCGTTCTAAGAATTTAAAGTAGGCCATAAATTTACGAAATTGACTTGGTGGGGGTCGGCAAAAATAGCCTTGAACTTATTTCAATGCAAAGGAAATTCTCAAGTTTTCACCTCACTTTCCCGCACCTCCGCCAACACGTCACCCCTACAGATATATTCCTGTACACACACACATACCATATGTATGTGTGTTTGTATTTATTAGGAACAAGCGTGGCTTTGTGATGAAAAGCTTGCTTCCTACCCACATGGTTCCAGGTTCAGTCTCATTGAATGTTTTATGTACCTTTCAGTTCTTACACATTCTCTGTGATGCTGGTCGGTACCATAACATAGTTACAAGGTCATGTGGTTGTGTTCCATTCACCAGACAATTTAAGGACAGGAAACCTCGTGGGTTCCAACCAGGAACATACTGTTCATTCTCGATACATCCGTAAAGAATATTTTTAAACAATTGTGTGATTTTAAATAACAATAAAAATTATAAACGCGAAATAACGATTACTCAGTATATCCCTTTTACTCTTTTACTTGTTTCAGTCATTTGACTGTGGCCATGCTGGAGCACCACTTCAGTAGAGCAAATCGATCCCAGGACTTATACTTTGTAAGCCTAGTACTTATTCTATCGGTTCTCTTTTGCCGAACCGTTAAGTTACGGGGACGTAAACACACCACCATCGGTTGTCAAGCGATGCTGCGGGGACACACACACACACATACATACATATATATATATATATATATATATATATATATACACATATACGACGGGCTTCTTTCAGTTTCCGTCTCCCAAATCTACTCACAAGGCTTTGTCGGCCCGAGGCTATAGTAGAAGACACTTGCCCAAAGTGCCACGCAGTGGGACTGAACCCAGAACCATGTGGTTGGTAAGCTACTTTATTTCATAAATATTTGCCATAAAGGCATTACAAAGAGGGGACGAACAAGGACAGACAAACATAAAAGGGATGAAATAGCTCACACATCATTCCTGCGCCTATTCACAAATATGTCAAGAAAATATGGCTATTAACTTAGTATTTAAATAAACCAAGAGTTTGTTGCTATTAAAAGGTTTAAGAATATTTTCCGGATCTATTTCAAAACGGGGGCACCAGTATTTTCTTAACGAAACACATTGAAACTTTGGACACTGGTAGAATGTGTCATATAAAACATCTTTTACTCTTAGTCTTCTTAACAAAAAAACGTACATCGCAAGTTATTCCATGTTAAAGTTGTCGTATTTCTGTAATTTCAACCAATCACTGACGTCTATTCAGCTGAATAGAGTTACTGCTGTGCGGTCATAAAAATGTTATTCCCTGTGACATATTTCATCCGGTTTAATCGTAATTTATACGTATATATTATTTATATAATAAACTAGCAGAGATACCCGGCGTTGCCCGTGTGACATGCAATTGAAAAATGAGACTTTTCTGTTATATTTTCTGTAAGGAACTGGAATACATATGATTCGAATTTCATCAAAATTGCACATGAGGGTTCTTTCCCTCTTTACACACCCTAAAAATATTCTAATCATGAGACATGTATCCCATACTATTGATCTTTATGCGCATATTCCAAAATTTCAGTCTTCTGGAACCTGTAAAAAAGATTTTGCTTCTGCAAAATGGAGCTCATGGAGCTCTAAAATGTGGGAATGAAGGCCCCTATTGGGGGTGGGGGTGTTAATGTCAACCAGAGAAGTTGAATTGTTGGGAATGTTTTTACTTGGGTCTTATAGTATGCCTGTATATATGTGAGAGTATAGTCTCACTTTAATAGTTTCAGTATGAAATTGAAAATATTAAAGTGAAAATATTTGAAATTACAGTAGCGACATGTTATTGTTTCACTTTTGACAGGTAATACTGAAATAGTGGAATAGTTTCAGTGTTAGAGTGAAAGTATCTGACATTACAGTAGAGTGATGTTATTGTTTCATTTTTGACACAATACTGAAATAGTGGAGGAGATAAGATATTGCTGTGGGCTCGAATTATGCAGGAAGTTAAAAATCTTTTTGGCCTAAGACACTACCTTGAAAGAATTTTGCTCCTGAAAAATGGAGCTCATGGAGCTGAAAATTGTGGGAGTTTTAAGGCCCCTATTGGTGATGGGTGTATTAATGTCAACCAGAGAAGTTTAATTGTTGGGAATCTTTTTAACTTGTGTGTAATATGTATTGTTTGAATTTCTTTAAAATAGGAAATATATGTATGCTCACTGGGTTTGTAAAAGAGACCAAAGCTACAGGAAAGCAAAAGACGAATGATCACGATAATCAGTCAGCTACCGTAGCCTAGTCGTTACTACTCCCCAATGTAGGATTCCTCACCATACAGGTGACAGGTACAGCTTTAAGATGCATTATGGATCTATAGCAATTGGAAGGGCATGACTCAATAGAAACAACAATGTGTGACGTTTGGAGCAAAGGGAAATGAAAGTGTCGCCTCTGGAGTTTGCAAATGACCACTCTACCGATAGGTAACTGGGCAGAAAATATTTACAATCAATAAATGTCTTAGAACAACCAGTCACTCATCTGGGAAGGCCTTGAAATCAATGTTACCAACTGGGGACTATATGTGTCGCAGTGGTAATAAAAAGACTCAAAGGAGGTCTGCAACGAAATAATTTTACTCATCACTTTGCAAGTGAATCAGTGGAGGCAAAGATGACTCTCATTTACTTGACAATTTATGCACCACATTGCAAAAATCACAATGTAAGTATATCTGAAAGGATAGTCTTACACTGTTGTACCGTTGAATTACAAATAATGCTCATCTGTTATGTTCGGGTGATCCTATAGCTACCAATGGTACAACTGTATTCGTCTTTGCTTAGGAAAAATGACTAAATTGTGGGTGTGAAGTCCCCATGAAGGGGTCTTTGTAACTTCTAAGAAGAAAAAATTTTAGAAATATTACTTTATTTGTGTGTAATCTGTATGGTTAAAATTTCATCAACATCAAAAATATATGAATTTTCATGGGGGTTATGGCCATTATGCATAGAATATAATTTCCAAATTTCTTAAAGATCCATTCAATACTTTTGACGTAGTTTTGGATAAGAAAACAAATGACTAATGTGTGTGTTTGTGTGCATATATATGTGTGTGTGTGTATGGGTGTATATATGTATAGATATCTGTATACATTTATATATGTGTACATATTAGATGTACACCTATATATATACATCTACACATATGTATACATATACATGTATGCATATAGATCTATATCTATATATATATATCTATACATATACGTGTACATATACATGTATATGTATACATATACGTCTCTTTCTCTCTCTCTCTCTCTCTCTCTCTCTCTCTCTCTCTCTTTCTCCCTCTCTCTCTCTCTCTCTTTCTCTCTTTCTCCCTCTCTCTCTCTCTCTCTCTCTCTCTCTCTCTCTCTCTCTGTATATATATATATATATATATATATATATATATATATATATATATACACACACCATTAAAGTGAAAGTATCTGTCATTACAGTATCGAAATGTGATTGTTTCAGTTAGTAGAATAGTTTCATTTTTAAAGTGAAAGTATTTGACATGAGTGTTTTTGTTTCACTTTTAACACGTAATACTTAAATAGTGGAGGAGATATGATGTTGCTGTGGGCTCGAACTATGCAAGAAGTTAAAAAAATTTTTTGACTAAAACACAACCGGAACCCTAAGTAAGACATGTGTAAAATTTGAATGAAATTGGTTGTGAAGTTCTCGAGTTTTAGGGAAACAGACAGACAGACAGACAGACAGACACACGTTCTCATTTTTATATATACAGATTACGCTGTGCGTATCTATGTGTGTAACAATTTTAGAGTTCGGATTCTAGAGTTAGGGTTAGTTTTAGGGTTAGGGTTAACAGTCTAGTTAGGGTTAGGGGATTAATACGATATACACCGTTACAGCGCTAATTGTTTTCAACTGAATAGACGTCAGTGATTAGTAGAAATTATCGAAATAAGACAATTTTTTACATGAAATAAATTCGAATACAAAAATTTTTTTCTGTTCTATAACACAAAATAGATAAGTATACGAAGTTTGAAAGTCTTTCGGTACCAAAAACACTACATAAAACATAAATGAAAACTGGTGCCCCCGTTTTGAAATCGATCCTATTTTCTAAATACCCGAAGGCGTGGCTGTGTGATAAGAAGCTTGCTTCTCAACCATATGGTTCTGGGTTCGGGCCACTGCGTGATACCTAGGACGAGTGCTTTTTACTATAGCCATGGGCCGACCAAAGATTTGTGAATGGATTTCCTAGACGGAAACTGAAAGAAGCGCATCGTGTGTATGTGTGTGAGTGTGTGCGTACGTCTTTGTCCTCCATCACCGCTTGACAACCGGCGTTAGTTTGTTTACGTCTCCGTAGATTCATTCGATTAAAAGTTCTGTAAGGCGGTGTTCCAGCATGGCTGTAATCTAATGACTGAAAGAGATAAAAAGATTTTGTTAACAAAAAAGATAAAATACGCGCAGGCGTGACTGCGTGGTAAAAAGTTTGCTTCCCAACCACATGGCTCTGAATTCGATCCACTGCGTGGTACATGGATAAGTGTCTTTTACTATAGCTACGGGCCGACCAAAGCCTTGTAAGTGGATTTGATAGACAGAAACTGAGAGCATATGGTGAACATGCTGATTACCGTCGTGGAATAGTTAGTAAATTGTCCTTAAAAATTTTCGGTAGAAACCGAATGTAAAGACAGTGACATCCCGTACTTTCGTGTAAACAGTTTTACGTTAGTATATGTTGTGTTATTGGCACTCCGTCGCTTACGACGTCGAGGGTTCCAATTGATTCGATCAACGGAACAGCCTGCTCATGAAATTAACGTGTAAGTGGCTGAGCAATCCACAGACACGTGTACCCTTAACGTAGTTCTCGGGGGTATTCAGCGTGACACAGTGTGACAAGGCTGACCCTTTGAATTATAGGCACAACAGAAACAGGAAGAAAGAGTGAGAGAAAGTGGTGGTGAAAGAGTACAGCCGGGTTCGTCACCATCCCCTGCCGGAGCCTCGTGGAGCTTTAGGTGTTTTCGCTCAATAAACACTCACAACGCTCGGTCTGGGAATCGAAACCGCGAGTCCGCTGCCCCAACCACTGGGCCATTGCGCCTCCACAGTATATGTTAATGTAACATGAAAACTGTACATATATTTTATGGAGGATGAAAACAATCGGATCTTTTCTGTTTGGCTGCCAATTTTCAATATCCTTCTATTCCAGCTCGTATTGATTTCATATTTGGTGTAATGATATGGTTTTATATGTTAATCACTGCTTTGAAATTCATTTTTGCAATAAATAAATACATAAAGACACGCACACACGCTTGTGCACTTTCTCAAGATTTATCGTCCCCGTAAATCTGTTCGTTTTAATTGTTCGAAATTTCCTCCCCATCTTTTACCTTACTTCTCCTATTTACCTTTTACGTATTCAGGCTTATAACTTGGGTGCTTAAGCTATTGACTGCCAAAATCGAAAATACAAAAAAGATAGTCTCATTATAAGAAGATATAAATCCCTTAATTCACTACTTCAACCTACCTACGGCAATGGTGCAGGAATGGAGAGAGTTTTAGTCTCATAGTCTTGTTGTGATGCGACTGACTAAACAATTTGCAACACACACTTCAAGAAACCAACCAATATGGGGAATACCAAAGTCTATTCCGGTGAAGAATGTATTATCGAGTACAGATTAGTGGTTAGAGCTCGACAGAGACAGAAACAAAACATCTTGAAATCGAGAGCAGCTGGGATTCTCTAAAAGTTGGAAGTCTGTCACTCATATGACAAAGATGCCAGACAAGCGAAGGTTTTTTTCCTTGAAAATGCGAATAAACTGTGCGCTCACCAGGCTCGCTCTCGTTTTCCAGCAAGATCAGATCACTGTGTCCCTGTGAGTGTAAGAGACTGTCAAAGTTGTGGAAGATTCATACATGCCATACAATATCTTCAAACTTGTTGCGTCGATGTCATAATTCATTACATCAGATGTTTGTCCTGCGTTATGCTTTCTAGCTTAGTATCTATAAAAATAAATGCGCCCCTTTTAAAGCCTAGCCAGGCTCATGGGCCCGGTTTCCCGGTTTCTGTGGCGTATGTGTTCCCCAGCTGGACGGGACGCCAGTCCATCGCTGCGTTACTCATTTTTGCCAGCTGAGTGAACTGGAGCAACGTAAAATGAAGTGTTTTGCTCAAGAACACAACGCGTCGCCCGGTCCAGGAATCGAAACCACAATCTTACGATCATGAAGCTGACACCCTAACCACTAAGCCACGCGCCTCCACTTCTAGCTTAGTATAATGGTATGTTAATACATACAGCAGTTTTCAGTGGTGGCCTACTGCGGCCAACTTCGGAACTTTGGAGACGGAGGTTTTAACAATTATTGTTCATCCTGCAGGCTGTCCTCTTCACCAAAGCATCATCGGTAGATTTGTCAGTTCAGTCACCGACAAACCGACCATGCAACAAATTGTAGTAGTTAAATATTACTTGTTGCGCTCTCAAGTAACCTGATCTTACACACACACACACATATGTACTGATGAATATTAGTGAATAATATTAATTTTTTGTGGTAATCTTTCGGTAATAATCTATGGCGTCATTCACCACTTTTCCAGCTTCGTTGTCTGTGTTTGGTAATTTACGGTAAAAAAATTATTCCCTTAAACTTTTTCATGTGTTGATGCTGACATTGTCATTTATCTGCACAAAAAAAACTAAACAAACACACTCGCATACATGCTCACATACATACATACACACACTCACACTCACACATACTGCATACATAAATACACATACGTAAATCCATTTTTTTCATGTTTTTATGAAGCGCTCATGTTTATGCATTCTATTTTGTGAATCGTGTATGTAATCGTTTTGTATCTATCTTTATTGTTTTTTTCTTTCTCGTGTTTCTTGGAAGTTTCACACTCACACACACACACACATTCTCTCCACCAGTTGGCAACAAGTTCCTCACTCACAACACCATTTTCTTTCACATTAAAATGAAAATCGTTTCATTTTTTTTTTGTACGATTCCTTTAATGCATGTATTTATGTCATTATTCAATTTCAAGATTTCTTGCCAATAGAGAAAGAACTGGTTTCTAACCTAGATCCAAGGTTCCTTCATTGAAATTTCAACATCAGGGTATTTTTGTTTGAATGTATGTATGTATGTATATGTGTGTGTGTGTGTATGTATGTATGTTTTATGTATGCTCATGCATATAGTTGCATATCTAGACATGCTCATATATTTAAACTAGCAGCTAAGCCCGGTTTCACCCGGTCTATTTGGATGATGTGGCTGTGATCGTTTTCAGTCAGGCATAATCTATAACAGCGTTTCTCACCCTTGTTTCGATTAGAGCCTCCAGCTGTATGAAAATTTCCTGACCCACCCCGCGTCAGAAAATAGCTTCAGCAGTTGTGAAGAACGAATTTGTACGCAGTCTGTTTCGGAGAGCTATTCTATTGAACCTCTGTCTAATCATTAAAACATTGGGCGATCTTTCGATATGGGAGCACACAACTGTCACTTACAAGCCACGTGTGTTTATTTACACTTTTGAAGATGATCGTCGGTTTCCGTAAAAAAATTTTATTTTATTAATATGGGGTTGGCTGGAAAGGGGATCTTTTGAAGTCGGCGTGATAGCGAAAGAGACAGAGAGAGCGCGATTGTATGAGTGAAGTTTGCGTGAAGCGAAAGAATTGATGTGCGTGCTCGTGTGTGTGTGTGCGCGCGAGACAGAATGTGTGGTGTGTATGTGAATTGCTTTTGTTAGTGTGTAAAGAGACAGAGAGAGTAATGTTGCTGGTGTGTGTATGTGAGAGAGAGAGAAAAAGAAAGAGATAACTGAAATTTTTTATTCACTTTTGTAGTGAGCGAATGTGTGAGTGATTGACAGAGAAAAAGCGAGAGAGGTTATGTATGTATGTATGTATGTATGGCTGACTCATCCTGTATTCCCCTTGTTGCTAGCGAAATGGTATATGCCGGCTGTGTGAACAACTGGTTGTTTTAATGGCCGGGGGGGGGGGGGATTCCATTAGAAACAGTTTTAATCAATTTTCTCGGTAACTATGGGGGCTAGGAAAAAAAATACAAACCGCATTCCAATCTATGCACCCATCTCCACATGTGTGCCATTTTTCACGCGAATCCACCCAGCCATTTGGCTGTAAACCTCAAGGCAAGAAAGAATACAACGATCGCCCATGTCCAATTTATATTATAGACAGGCTGGTGTACCTGGTAATTCCCGGGGATAAAGATGTTCTATTGAAACGCCTTATTACTCTGATATAAGAAAGCAATATCGTTGTAACTGCCACAAAAGGTGTATTTTCCGTCACGAAAAAGTACAAAAAACTGTTAGCTGGAGGAGGGAGAGATTGAAGGTTGGCGAGAGAGGTTTTCAGAGGTTGGCGAGAAAGATTATCGGAGGCTGGCGAAAGGCAAAAACATTATTCTGCTTAGCGAAGGCATCTGGGAAATGTATAACTGCTGTCATTCACAGAAAAACTCTTGTTTTCATTCGGTTTCCTTGTATGTCTCCACTGTCCTGCTTTTGTTCCCAACTTTCACCCTCCATAAATCCCAAATTTAATCTTGGTACTTATGGGAGCAACCGTCTTCGAAGACTCATATTCTCGTTCAGTGTTCGAAATGAAGAGTAGATAGACAGCCGACAACTGATGAAGTGTTGTTCTTTATGTTACTTGTCCTGTTTTCCATTTGTTTCTCTCGTTCTTTGCGTATTGAACTCATTTGTTTTCGTATTTCATGTTGTTAACTGTTGGTGATGTCCTAAACCCATATATGTATATATATGTGTGTGTGTGTGTGTGTGTGTGTGTGTGTGTGTGTGTGTGTGTGTGTGTGTGTGTATAAATTTGACATGGGCGATTCTTTCTTGTCTTGGGATTCACGGTCAAACGGCTGGGTGGAATTGCGCGAAAAATTACACAGATGTGTAGAATGATCCGGTGGTGTTGCTGGGCTTTGAATTTTTTTCATAGCTCCTATGGTTACCGAGATAATTTACTATAATAATACTCGTGTGTTTACGAATGAGAAAGGTAGGGTGATAGATGAATAAGGAAGGAAGGGGTGATGGCTTTGTATTTTTCATAGCTCCCACGGTTACCGAGATAATCTAATATAATAATACTCTTGTATTAATGAATGAGAAAGGAAGGGGTGATAGATGAATAAGGAAGGAAGGGGTGATGTCATACTTGGTAGTGGGATGATGAAAATTGTATGCTGGAAAAAAGAAATCAGGCAGCGTTTCAACCCTGTGTGAATATATGTGTGTATGTAAAAGGGGGGGGGGATGTGAATGTGTGTGTGCGTGTGTGCACGCGCAATGGTCTTTCTTCTCCATGTTTCCTTCACATACATTCCGCTGTTATTTTTTGCAACCAATTACGCCACGTAAGTTCAGTTTATTCCATTCATTGTATGTGGGCACAATCGTTAATCCTTTCCTGTTTTTTTAGAATTATTACGTCGCCTAAAGTTCTGCTTTTTCTCCCATTGACCCGTTTTTCAAGGCAGGCTTCAGTTGCGATTATGTTCGATCGGTGAACTTAGACATTAATTCTATTTGTTTAAAGTTTCTGCTACTGACTACTGTTTTACATTGTATTTACGTCGAGTTGTTTTAAAAAGGTACAATTTATATGATTGTTTGCGTACATACAACAACTTCACTGTCATATACTTGATTTTTCATTCATGGTTGAGGTTCAGATTAGGTACAATGACTACATTTGACTTTG
>NC_142936.1:44179722-44279777 GCF_046866305.1 Octopus bimaculoides
GTCAAGTAGCTGCTTCAGGACCCAGTCATAATGCTGCAAGAGCTGCGTGAGGCAGCTTCTACCTGGACGGAAACCATGCTGGGTCTCATTCAGCAAGTCATTTTCTTCTAGGAACGCAATCAATCTCCTTCTGACAATTCGTTCCATGACTTTGCTAATATGTGAAGTTAGAGAGATGGGCCTGTAGTTCCCAGCCTCTGCTCTGCTTCCACCTTTATGGATAGGACATATGGTGCCTTCCTTCAGCTTTTTGGGAAGTTTACCATTTGCAAGGAAACTCTGGAATAGTATCCGGAGTGGTCCTGCTAATTCTTGTTTACATGACTTTAAGAGGACAGCTGGGAAACCATCGGGGCCAGTTGCCGAATTTGAGCTCATTTCATTTATGGCAGCTATCACATCCTCCTCCTCAATGTCGATGTAGGTAATGGATGCAGTCCCCTTCTGCTGAGTGCTATTGTCAAAGAAATCAGCTGGGTTCTTTATCTGCATGTGACTCAGAGGAGAGGTGAAGACACTCTTGAATTGTGTACTGAGCACTTCACTTATCCATGTGGGATCTGCAGTCAATGAGCCATTAGGCAGGAATAGGGGTCCTATCTTATACTGCACCGTAGCAGTCTCCTTTGCAAATCTATAGAAAGCCTTGGGGTTTGTTTTTATGCTTTCTACTGCTCTCTTCTCCTTCTCTGCTCTCTCCTTTTCATGGGAGAGTTTAATTTTGTTTTCTATTTCTAACAGTGTTAGTTTTAATTTAGCCCTTTTCCTATCCTCCAGTTCTCTATTTAACTGGTTTGAGACCTTTGTTCTATGTCTCATAAGGATTTTCCTGTCTCTAGGAATTCCATTGGCATGTTTGCTGGTCTTTCTATATGGGACGTATTTGGTGCATATGTCTTGTATGGTTGACATAAAATGACTTAGTTTGAGGTCGTTGTCTTGTATAGAAAGGCTGTCATGCCAGTTTTGATTTCGAATCTCTCTGCGAATTGACTTCCAGTCCGCCCTGTGGAAATTCAGGTTGGATATTGCTTGAGTCCTCCTGGTGGGGTGGGTGTCAGCGGGTTGTCTAGGACCATACATAGTTAATTCTATAATGTTATGATCTGAGAAAGATGTGGGCGTTATTTTCACATTATGGATTAGGCTCACATTGTTTGTGAAGCAGAGATCTAAAATATTGCTTCCCCTGGTTGGTTGGAGTATCACTTGTTCCATGAACAGCATGTTGGATAGTTCTAGCAATGATTTTGCCTGGCTTTGTTCATGCAGTGACATCCCAGAGAGGATGTGACCTTCAGGCCATTTAACATTTGGGAGGTTAAAGTCGCCTAGGAAAAGTATATTGATGTGTTGGTCCAGATTTGTCAGGACCTCTTCTATGCGTCTGAGGCTGTCCTCAAATTTACCTTCCTGCTTTGCGGTATTTGGTGGACGGTATGTTGAGCATACAACTACATCAATTTGTTTTATGTGTACTATTAAAGTATCACATACAGAGTTTGAGTGTGATAGTAGTAGTAGGGGTGTGACATCTTCTCGGATGTACATTGCAACTCCCTCATGACTTCTATCCCTTCTGTCTGTTCGGAGTATGGCATACTCTGGTATATTTATCTCCGAATCTGCTATATTAGGTGTTAGATGCGTTTCGGTAAGCACCATGCATATTGCTTGATTGCATGTTACTAGGTCTTTCAAGTAGAGGAACTTGTCATTGCCGCCTGTTCGTAATAGGCCCCGGATATTCAGTAGGCATATGGGTGTGATATCTGTGTAGGGGTTCCTGGTGTTAGCGGTGGCCATATATATATATATATATATATATATATATATATATATATATATATATATATCTGTAAAAATATATGACACTTATTCAGTAGCCATGATAATACTCCGAGTTTCGGATACCGGGGTGGGGGCCCACGCCAACATCTCTTCAGTTATCCGGCCATTGAAAATTCCTGTGAAAAATGACCGTCAAACAAGGGGAAATTACTGTGTGGTGACCGTCATTAAGACAAAAGACAAAAGAGCTAATAGATCGCTAAGTAAGGGGATAAGAGTAAGGGAGTAGAGAAGTCTATAGGTTCGCGTAAGCGCACCAATCCGTAACATTCGACTATATTCATATACTAAAAACACCCTCGCTTTAAACACACACATGCTCACCCACATACTCGCCCAAAACTATACATATATGTACATGTGCATATATATACATGCATACACATTCACACTCACACGCACACAACAAACCCGCACCCATACACACGCACGCAAAAAAAAAAATTTTTTAAAACTTTATAGGGTTAAAAACAAGAAACAGTGTGGGAAAGCTATAAGGTTAAAAACGTGTCTCAATTGCGTATATTTTCGCATGCACGCACATATATTTATATACGCACGTACCCGCACACACTCACAAGCGCGCACATACGGTTCCATGTACGTGTCTATAGACGCACGGGAAAAAAACAGGGTGGAGATGAGAAAACAAAAATATGTGTGGAAAAAATACAAAACATTAACTCTATTTACATAATATCGAGGTCTCTTTCTTTCTTTTGTTGTCCTTCCTATCATACATACATAGGCGCAAGAGTGGCTGTGTGGTAAGTAACTTGCTTCCCAACCACATGGTTGTGGGTTCAGTCTCACTGCTTGGCACTTTGGGCAAGTGTCTTCTACTATAGCATCGGGCCGAGCAAAGCCTTGTCAGTGGATTTGATAGACGGAAATCTAGAAAAAGCCCGTCGTGTATATATATATTTATATATATATATATCTTTTACTTGTTTCAGTCATTGACTACGGCCATACTGGAGCACCGCCTTTTGTCGAGCAAATCGACCCCAGAGCTTATTCTTTGTAAGCCTAGTACTTATTCTATCCATGTTTTTTTTACCGAACCGCTAGGTTACAGGGACGTAAACACACCAGTATCGGTTGTCGCGCGATGTTGGAGGGCAAACAGACACACAGACAGACAGACAGACAGACAGAGAGAGACACACACACACACACACACACACACATATATATACGACGGGGTGCTTGCAGTTTCCGTCTGCCAAATCCACTCACAAAGCTTTGGTCGGCCCGAAGCTATAGTAGAACCACACTTGCCCAAGGTGCCACGCAGTGGGACTGAACCCGGCACCATGTGGTTGGTAAGCATGCTACTTATGACATAGCCACTCCTGCGCCTATAGTAGGCTACAGTAGAAGACACTTGCCCAAAGTGCCACGCAGTGGGACTGAACCCGGGACCATGTGGTTTGATAAGCAAGTTACTTACTACACAGCCACTCTTATATATATGCTTGCGTTTGTTCCCCCATCATCGCTTGACAGCTGATGTCGGTGTGTTTACGTCCACGTAACTTAGCGGTTCGGCAAAAGAGAACCGATAGAATAAGTACTAAGATTACAAAGAATAAATGTTAAGGTCGGTTTGTTTGACTAAAGTCGGTGCTCCAGTATGGCCGCAGTCAAATGACTGAAACAAATAAAAGGGCAAAAGTATACATACATGTAGATATGTGCGTGTGTGTTGAGCTTACGTATGTATGTATGTATGTATGTATATTTATGTACGCAATTCTGTAAGTGTGTCTATGAGTCATAAAACAAATATTCAGTTCACCTTCACATTTATAGAATTTATTAATAAAAAAAACATTATTTTAAATACAATTCTATAAAAAGAATTCCTTTTACAGTATCAGACTGAGCTATTTTTGGCGCCGCTCAGAGAATTCCATTCATTCAGAATGTCAACAGAATCAGACTTCGAAACAAAAGCAAAGTTCTAGTGACATTACCCAACTGTATCTAAATTAAGTACAGTTTAATTTAGATAACTTTAAATTTTAAACCTAGTCTCATTATTCTTCCATACAATGTCAGCTGAGCACGTGTGTAACTAGGTTTTCCCCGCCAAGTTGTTTTTCATTGTTCCATGATCAGTATCATTTCACCGGAAAGCCATCACTTTCAATGTTATTTGTCCTGAAGATAATTTAACCTTTTTTTATGTCTATAAGAAAGAGTCAAAACCCACAGCGTTCCTCGTTTCAAGAATAGAACAAAAAAAAAAAATATTTGAGTAACAATTCACGCAGATTTACTTTTGAACAAATAATGTTATTCCACTCTCACTTAATTTACTGAATACTTTTCCTGCCTAATTGGAATTCACAAGAACCAGTGTGTGTAGATGTATGTCTATAAGTATGCATGCATGTATGTATATGTATGTACGGGAGTGGCTGTGTGGTAAGGAGCTTGCATACCAACCACATGGTTCCGGATTCAGTCCCTCTGAGTGGCACCTTGGGCAAGTCTCTTCTACTATAGCCTCGGGCCGATCAAAACCTTGTGAATGGATTTGGTAGACGGAAACTGAAAGAAGCCCTCTCTCTGTTTTTTTTAATTCTCTCTGCCTTTTTATTCTCTCTCTGTTTATTTCATCGTGTTCCTTTCTATTAAAGAGCGTAGGCTCGAAACGTAGAAGACTTCCTCACCTTCCCGAGCGTCAAACTAAAACACCTGCTTGTTGTTTATACATTTGTTTTCATCTTTTGGTTTTCTGTAAATTTCAACTATATGTGTGTGTGTGTGTGTGTGTGTGTGTGTATGTGTGTGTGTGTGTGTGCGTCTATATGTGTGTGTGTGTTCGTATGTCTGTGTTTGTCCCCCCCACCATCGCTTGACAACCGATGTTGGTGTGTTTACGCCCCCGTAAATTAGCGGTTCGGCAAAAGAAATTGATAGAATAAGTACTAGGCTTACAAAGAATAAGTCCTGGGTCGATTTGTTCGACAAAAAGGCGGTGCTCCAGCATGACCGCAGTCAAGATGACTGAAACAAGCAAAAGAGTAAGCGAATATATATACTTATATGTATGTATGTATGTATGTATGTATGAATGTACACACTTATCAACATACACACACACAGACACACACAAAATTATTCCGTGTTGTACACGACAGTCAGTTACTCCTCCATTTACCTATATATATTATATATATATATATATATATATATATATATATATAGTGAGAATTTACAAAAAACAAAAGACGGGTATGTAAACAACAAGCAGATGTATTAGTTTAACGCTCGGGAAATGAGAAAGTCTTCTACGTTTCGAGCCTACGCTCTTCGACAGAAAAGAACACAGAAATAAACAGGGAGAGAAAATAGAAAAAGGTTTAGTGGCTAGCGATCTATCATGGCGAATGCTGGACAGAGAGGTCACACAGAAGAGCTAGGAAGAAGGGGAGATAATAAAGTAATGTAGATAATAAAGTAGTAGTGATCCCAAACGAAGGTGCGCGTGCGTGTATATGTGAGGGCGTGTATGTGCGTGTGGAAGGGGGCAGTGGAAGGGAGAAGGTGGGTAGGAGTAAAGAGAGGAAGTAGAGACCAGAGCATGAGAGAGGTCGGTGGGAAGAAGTAGGCGTGAGAGGAAGAGAGGAGAAAGGAGGAGGGTTAGATGAAGAGGGGAGAAAAGTTGAACCCATGTAGCGCAAAGGAGCGAAGAGAGAAGATTAATCCCTGCTCACGGCGAAAACGGGAGTCCGGATGGCCCCTGTGCAAGGACAATCCGAACACAGACAGGTGTTGTAAAGAGTGACCGGTAGAGCGGAAATGGCGCGAGACCGGGGTGTGGTTGCCGAGTGGGATGTCTCGGAGGTGTTCTGCGAACCGGTCAGCCAAACGGCATCCCGTTTGCCTAATGTACAGAGAAGGACAGAGAGAGCAGGAGATGCAGTAGATGACGTTGCTAGAAGTGCATGTGAAGGAGTCAGTGATATGATAGGGTCGATGATGGGTGCCTGTGAGGAGGGTGGTGTTGGAGAGGTAAGGGCAAGTGCGGCAGCGTGGGCGGGTGGAGGGGAACGAAGGTTGGGTTAGGGAAGAAGCTATATATATATATACGTATATATATATATATATATATATATATATATATATATATTATTTAAAAGAGTTGCAACTCTGTTTTTTATGTTTTATTTATATTCTTATAAAATTAATGTGGAATATAGAATATGGAATATATAATATAAATAGTAAAATGAAATGAAGTATTGAATGTCTTATTGAATATATGAAATATTGAGTATTAAATATAGAGTATTGAATATATAAGGACTAGTATACTTTCCTGCCTCATGGCAGTCATCAAGGTCCCATCTGACAGATGTACTGTCACAGTACATCTCGTAAATCCCAATTACTGGGATCAAACTGATCGATTTACGAGAATTTAATTACATCCCTTTCTATATCACTGCCTGGAATCGAACTTGGAATCTTGGGGTTAGTAGCCCGCGCTCTTAACCACTACGCCATATGCCCGTGGTTTTATAAAATAGGATATCCGTTTACAAACGATAGCCTAACAACCTTTCACTTCTTTAGCCTACAAGACAGATTTTATTTAGTTTCTGTCTTGCATGTATTCTGTCATAAAAATAACCATCAATTTTCTTAGGACTGTAAATCTAAGAGAGGCACGCATAATCATACTAGTCAGGCAACTAAATACATAGTATTTACGTAGTGGTTAAGAACGCGGGCTAATAACCCCAAGATTCCGAGTTCGATTCCTGGCAGTGACCTGAATATTAATAAAATAATAATAATAATAATAATAATAACAACAACATCGAAAAATACCTTAGGAATGATAACCCAGGTTCGAAATTTCACCAAGACACCTGATGAAGGCTGGAGGGTATATCAGCCGAAACATTGTGTTAACAGCAGACAAGATGAGGACAAATATCCGTCAAATGTAAATAATGTACATAATTCCTCATCTCTTAAATATAGAACTGTATGTATGTATGTATATTGTTTCAAATTTTGGCATAAAGGCTAGAAATTGTAGGAGAGGAGGTTAGTCGATTACATCTACGCCATAACCTGGCTGCTATTTACTTTATTGATCCCGAAAGAATTAAAGGCAAAGCTGATCTCGGCGGTATTTGAGCTCAAGATGTAAAGTGCCGGAAGAAATGACGCTAAACATCTTGTCTTATGTGCTAACGACTCAGGGAGCTCGCCGTCCGGGAATACCTTTACGTTGTCCATTACAATTATCTGGTTATTTACAATATCTGGTTATCCACAAGTATCTTGTTATTTACAATAACCCGTGATTTGGAAGGGTTACAAACATCAGCCTGCTTTCTTCTATTGATTAAAGATCATCGATCAGTTAACTGGAAGCCGTGGTAATGGCATTTGTAATAAACCCGAGTACAAAAGGTTAAAGTCAGTGAAAGAAAAAAATCCAGTGCTTTGACTATAGAAGCATACAAAATATTATTTGCAAAGATTTGTACTTCTGTGACTCTGCTAAAGAGTTTAGTTATCCTAGAACAGTTATGTAATAGTAATTTAAGAAAAAACATTGCTTTAATTGTGATTATACCATTCGAATATCGATTAATATAGAATTTAGGAATGTGTCAATTATAGAAAAGTGTTGGAAATTTGAGGAAAATTTATGAAATAAATTCTGACAGAATATATGCAAGACAGAAACTATATAAAATCTTGTAGGCTAAAGAAATGAAAGGTTGTTGGGCTATCGTTTGTAAACGGATGTTGTTGGCACTCCGTCGCTTACGACGTCGAGGGTTCCAGTTGATCCAATCAACGGAACAGCCTAATCGTGAAATTAATGTGCAAGTGGCTGAGCACTCCACAGACACGCGTACCCTTAACGTAGTTCTCGGGGATATTTAGCGTGACACAGTGGGACAAGGCTGACCCTTTGAATTACAGGCACAACAGAAACAGGAAGAAAGAGTGAGAGAAAGTCGTGGTGAAAGAGTACAGCAGGGTTCGCCACCATCCACTGCCGGAGCCTCGTGGTGCTTTAGGTGTTTTTGCTCAATAAACACTCACAACACTCGGTCTGGGAATCGAAACCGCGATCCTATGACCGCGAGTCCGCTGCCCTAAACACTGGGCCATTGCGCCTCCACTCGTAAACGGATATCCTATTTTATAAAACCACAATAAAACTTCTTTAAATTTATCACAATTCTAAGAAAAGAGAAAGGAGAAAAACAGTATAAATGTTATTAAATACAACAATGGAAGACAACGCAACACGTGAGAAACTGCGATGTTGATTCAAACAAAAAGATTCATGTGTTTAGTTGCCTGACTGGTATGATTATGCGTGACTCTGTTAGATTTACAGAGTCCTAAGAAAACTGCGCCTATACTCGACATCTTTTTGATTAGAAAGTTCACAAAATTCACATGAAAAACTTCAGAGACCCCAAAACAACACAGTAAGGCATAAAACTCTCTGTGGATTGCTAAAAAGCTGAGTGTCGATCACATTGTACATCACTAATCTTTTTTTACTGTCACTCCGTCGCTTACGATGACGAGGGTTCCAGTTGATCCGATGGAACAGTCTGCTCATGAAATTATCGTGCAAGTGGCTGAGCACTCCACAGACACGTGTATCCTTAATGTAATTCTCAGGAAGCTTCAGCATGACACAGAGTGTGACAATACTGGCTCTTTGAAATACAGGTACTACTCATTTTTGCCAGCTGAGTGAAACTGGAGTAATGTGAAATAAAGCGTCTTGCTTTATCAATAATTTAGTGATAATTGCATCACTTATTGCTGAGACCCCCTTCGGTCATGAATGACCATGGGATTGCACCTAGAAAGTTACCCTCCCAGGCACAAGTCCGGGCAATGATGTTTATGGAAGACCAGCAGTCGCCCATGAATACCAGCCTCCCCTCTCCACACCACCAGTGTTATCCAGTAAATCATATGAAATCAAACTTGAGTTCGGTGACATTCAAATTTATCATTTAAAAACAACAACAAAAAATGACTTAACATTTAATGTTAGATTATGTCTTACGATGATGAAGTAAGGCAACTAAACAAACGTTTACAGACGGCTTATTTTCATATTTTCAAGGAAGTGAAAACTGAAGTGGCTACTTGCCACTGTCTGGTATCCGCAGGTGAATTTGAACTAAATATAAAACTGAGGAAATAAACGTTATTTATTCAGAGTTCTTAAAAATTCAGTCACTAGTTGTACGTATTATATAGGACTTATACTCAGCTACTAAATACCTACTCTGTGGACCTATATGCAGATAAACCAGCGGTTTTCAACATTTTTTTTTTTTATCTATGAACCCCTTTTATTACTATTTTTTTTTGTAGTGGACCTCCATAGACATTCGATGATTAAAAACTAGTGTTACAGAAATTTCTTTCAAAATTGGTACCACTAAGAACAACAACAATAACGCTAACAACAACTATATAAAAAGTACGGTGTAGTGGGTAAGCACCCCTACACTCAACACACACACACACACACACACACACACACACACACACACACACACACACATACACACACACACACACAAACATACATGCAAAACACAGACACGCACGTACACACATACACACACACACACACACAGTTAAGGATACACATCATAGGACAGAATGGACTAGGCAGAGCAGGAGGATACACGTGGATGGAAAGGGTTGCTGAAGAGGTCACAGATGTGTGACGAAAGATTTCCAGACAATGGACTTAAGATAAAATAAGAACAATAATAAACGAGTGAAGAACGAATATATAGCGCATGTGTTTATTTAGATAAAAAAACCCCCCCAAAATTACCATTACGAAATATAACAATATCTTTCAAAATTCCTATTTTATTTTTCACACATTAACTTTTGTAGGTTGAACAATGTAAAATGTTGGAAGAAGCCTAGTTGTTTCTTGCGATATATACCAAAGCAAAATTTTCTCAAAGGTCCTTAAAATACTATTGTGGATCCTCAATTTGATATTTTGTTGCGTGGACCCCACAAAATCTTCCATGGACTCTCAGGAGCCATATGGATCCCGGTTGAAAACCACCGAGATAAACAATACTGGTTGAAGTTAAGCGACACAGAATCATTGCATTGACCGAATAGGAACTATCAAGGCTTCTGTTCGGTAGAATGATAACGTGAACACAAAGGGTCAGCCGTAATGCTTCCAATGATTGCAGATAAATGTCTATTATTGAGAGATAGAGAAAGAGAGAGATGGACAGACAGACAGTCAGACGGAGCAGGGCACAGGGGTGGCAGAAATGGTAGTGTGCTAGATTAAATACCCAACGTTAATTTAGTTACACGATATCTTATCTTTTCAGCTCCTTATGGGAACAACATCCGCCCTATCGAGGTCAATAAATATGCCATATTAACTGTATTTCTCTCTTTAAATAGATAAACGTCATGCTATTATAAAAGAGAAATACTATTCAGTATGCATTTTGATATAATATTGTAATTATATAATATATTAGTTTATATGTGTATGTATGTATGTATGTATGTATGTATGTATGTATGTATGTATGTGTGTGTGTGTGTGTGTGTGTGTGTGTGTGTGTGTGTGTGTGTGTGTGTGTGTGTGTGTGTGTGTGTGTGTGTGTGTGTGTGTGTGTGTGTGTGTGTGTGTGTGTGTGTGTGTGTGTGTGTGTGTGTGTGTGTGTGTGTGTGTGTGTGTGTGTGTGTGTGTGTGTGTGTGTGTGTGTGTGTGTGTGTGTGTGTGTGTGTGTGTGTGTGTGTGTGTGTGTGTGTGTATGTATGTATGTATGTATGTATGTATGTATGTATGTATGTATGTATGTATGTATGTATGTATGTATGTGCCTTTTCTATTTTTTAATTATTATAAAGGGAGCCGGTTCCAATAAAGATACAAGGCTCCATCTTTGGGATGTAGTTAACACAGACAAATTCACATTTGGGACTTGAGAAAGGTCTTGCATATTTTTACTGTTCCACTCACAGATTGCACTTGTAATCTACGAATTAGTCGGTCAATTTCTCTTTCTGAAAATCCCAGTTTATCCAGATTCTCTTTTAAGGATTTACTAACAAAACCTAGTGCTCCAATTATTATTGGTATGAATATGAATTTTGAAGCAGTTGTCCATAGATATCCTCTTTTGCGTTGATTTTCAAAGAGATATTTATATCTGCAAGGCAACTGAACTCTTCGATGGTACATACTTTTGCCCCTCTGTGCCAAACAACAATATCCGGCCTGTTATATTTACATTTGACAGAAATATTGATGGGAATATTCTACCAGTATTCTTTGAGTTGGTTCTATGAATGTATTCCATAACAGAGAGATTTTCTAAGTTTATTTCAGGACAGTCTTTTTTGCGGATGGCATTGTAAATTGTTTTAGCAACAACATCGTGCCGCATAAGGAAGTAGTACCGTGACGACATTTTAGGATAGCGGCTAATCACATGCCTGGTGTCTCCCACAGAAACATGACATAGCCTACACGTGCGCTTGCACCTTGGGATTGTATGTATGTATGTATGTATGTATGTATGTATGCCTTCTCTTTCTCTTTTTAATTTAGAGTAAATTTTGATCGGCCACCCGACTTGTGAAGGAAAGTATCACGATTTAACCGCCATCCTTTAAATGTTAAGAAGGTCTTGTAGGTTTTTGTAGTCCCAGACATCGTGATCATTTGTAGCGTATGAATTAAGGATTTGAGTTCTTCCCCTAAGATTCCAAGTTCAGTAATACTTTGTTCCGGACGGGTTGATATGTATGTATGTATTATGTCGGCCTGCCTGGTTGCCTACCTGTCTGCTGCCTACTTAACTACCTGTCTGTCTGTCTGTCTGTCTGTCTGTCTCTTCTTTTTCTTGTTTCAGTCATTAGACTGCGGCCATGCTGAGGCACCGTCTCCAAAAATTTTTAGTCAAATGAATCGATCCCAGTGCTTATTCATTTTTAAGTCTGGTACTTAATCTATCAGTCTCTTTTGCCAAACTGCAATGTTTTATATATATATATATATATATATATATATATATATATATATATAGCATCACTTGTAACTCACAAAAGGAAATTGATTATTAATTATTAATTATTAATCATAATCCTGAAACGCGTCTGCTGATAATCATCTGAATTGGTTAGTTTTTCATTGTTTTTTCTTCATGTTTTTACTTTTGTGAGTTACAAGTGGTGCTATCTGTGAGATTCTCAGCTTTTTTAGCTGCTATTTTCTGAACTTCGGTATATGGTGAAGCAAATATTTTGCTGATCCCTTAATTATATTTATAAATATATGAACTTTTGAATAAGTTCTCCACCAATAATGGTGCTTTCATACCGATGGGCTTGGTAAAAATTATTAATTGTTAATTGATTTATTAATTAATAAATTGATAGCCCTTTACCCTTTTAATTTATATATATATATATATATATATATATATGATGATAGTGATGAGGATGATGATAATGATGATGACGATGATGATGATGATAGTGATGGTGGTGGTAGTGGCGGTGGTGGTTATGGCCTCATCTTGTCAGATGATAACCGTCTCACATTCAGCCTGATCTGATTTACTTCCATCCTTGCACGTGCGCAGATATCCATCGCCACAAGACTTTATAAAATACAAAACGGATTAAGAAATGATTGTGAGACGTCTGTACGTCATTGGATTTAAGTGGCAAAAGCTTACACAGCACTTTTGCCACACTGTCGGTCGCCATAGTAAGTTCCAATGACAAGCATTGCAAGAAGAATTGTACTATTTTAACTGCATATCTTGTCAGGCTATTTTTCTCTTAGAACAGCTACTTTCTTCGCGGCTTTGCCAAGAGCAACAAAAGTCTTCTCTATCCCTGTATAGTAACGGTAGTTAAGGGTGACACCACGCTCTCCACAACCCCAGAACTTCCGAACTAATAAGGAAATATGATAAATCTTTTATACAAAAGATTAAGCTTGAACATAGTTATCCTTTTAATCATCCATACATATGTACATACAATCATACACACTCAAGTATAAATATACTCTTTTATTCTTTTACTTGTTTCAGTCATTTGACTGCGGCCATGCTGGAGCACCGCCTTTAGTCGAGAAAATCGACCCCAGGACTTATTCTTTGTAAGCCTAGTACTTATTTTATCGGTCTCTTTTTGCCGAACCGCTAAGTTACGGGGACGTAAACACACCAGCATCGGTTGTCAAGTGATGGTGGGGGGACAAACACAGACACACACACACATATATATACATATATACGACGGGCTTCTTTCAGTTTCCGTCTACCAAATCCACTCACAAGGCTTTGGTCGGCCCGAGGCTACAGTAAAAGACACTTGCCCAAGGTGCCACGCAGTGGGACTGAAACCGGAACCATGTGGTTGGTAAGCAAGCTACTTTATTTCATTTCAATTTGCCATAAAGGCAGTACATAGAGAGTAGCTACGGGCTGGACAAAAACATTAATGAGATGAAATGGATGATAAATATGATGGTATAATGAGAAAAGGCAAAAGCCGCCCGCCGAACTTTGCTTCTCTATAACACCGTTCTTTATAAAATTAAATTTTCACATTGAGGCTATGAACCTCGTACATAAAAAGTCATAATTTAAGGCATTTGCCTCTTACGATTTTTCATTACACAATATGAGGCACTCGTCCTCTTAGTTTTTTTCGCCCGATATAGCCTTCGCTTCTCTCAAGCAACACGATGGGTCTGGGTCGGGCCACTCTTTAATACTGAATTCGCCGAGGGGGAAGGAATTCACCAACGCACTTATGTGACTACTCGACACGACCTCCGCAGACACCTGCGGAGGCCAGTCCGGATCCCTAGTACAGGTGATGACTCCCTCTCTATGACGCTTCCTTTTATTCACAAATTTCTGCAGGGCCCCTCCCTTTCGGAATAGGATTAGCCGATCCTCTTCCTCACAGGGTGAGCTCACAGCTTCTACTGTCGGCAGCACAATTCCCGCCGACCTGCTTTCCTCCGTTGGTGGCACAATTCCCACCAACGGAGTGTCGGGACACGCCGGCGGTGCACTATCGAGCACCGGCCGTGCCTCGTTCTTTTTTTCTTTTTCTTTGGGGCCATTGGAGTAGAGCGTACTTCCGCCTTTGCTGGAAGGTCCTCCTCCTCCCCCACGATTTTCGGTGGGCAACCATTGTTGCCCACCTTCTTCCTTTTTTTCCCTTTTTTCGAGGAGGTTTCCACCTCCTCGACTTCCTCTGTCTCTCCCTCCACTGGAGGACCGGAGGTAACAACATTTGTTAACTGTTCCAGGACCTTACTCTGGTCCTGGGGACAGTCTTTCTTGATATGACCGGGCTTCAGACACCGGTGGCACTTGGGTTTACGTCCCTCAAGAATTACCGGATATTTCTGGCCGTCCATCCTCAAAAAATCCGGAAATACCAGATCCCTGGCTGATTGGGTCCACAGGGTCAAAACCGCTTTTGCCCCAACCCAATCGGCTGTAGGTAACATTTTCACATTTAAGAGCTTGGCTCCACTGCCGCCTAGCCCCCATCGGATAGTATCCTCTATCCAATCAGGTTCTATACCGGGTGGCAGACCACAAATCCAAGCCCTAGTTAATTTCTTCCCACAGTATGTGGGAAGAAACAGAATTTTTTCCCCTTCTAAGGGCTGGCTCGCAAGCTTGCGAGCCACCTCAGGGGTGTCCAATAGCAACCAAACCGTCGCGTATTTGACACCCTTTGCCATAAACTTGATAGTTGGCAGATATTCTGCTAACTCTTTTTCAATTTCCACTTTGGGAAAGACCGTAATGGTGTCGAGTAACCTAGCATAAGTCCGCTACACCACCGTTCTTTCCCTGAAATCATTTAACCACTTCTTGGGTGGGATAATCTCCCACTCCACAGCAGTGGCCTTATTTTTCTTTATGTTCTCTGCCATGGTAAAAATTGTCCACAACGAAAAATTTTAAAAACAGGCAAAAAGAGAAAACAGTTAAAAAAAGCGGAAGAAATAAAATAAACAGTTCGTACTAAAAAAGTTCATAAAAGAAGGAGAAAGGAAATACAACAGTTCAGAAAGAATAAATAAAATATAAAGTTCCAGACAGAATAACAAACTTTCAGGCCACAACGGTACTCCGGCCCGATTTGATCCCGGCTCCGCTGGAGTCGTCACTTTGCTGGTAAAAATTAAATCCTTTGCGTAGTTCCACGTGGTGTAGTTCAAAGCAAGAGGAAGACTTTTCTTTAAATGTATTAGCTTTCAAAACTTGGTCTGAAAACAATAAATTCCTTCTCCGTTTTAAACAAAGTTCACAATATTCATTTGTAGTTCTCAATTCACGGCTTGAAACCAACAAACCTTTAGAAACTAAGTTCACAATTTTTGGAGGCGTATTACCCCCAAAACACTCTTCTCACCGCTAAGTGAGACATTAAGCACACCCACAGGCAGACAAATGCGTGGAATTCAGTGGAGAGTCCCTGCTCGACATAAATATAAGTAAACACGAGCAACAAACCCCCACTAAATTCCAAAAAACACAAAAGTCTTACTTGTAGTTGTACGTCAAAATTCACAAAAGTTTTCTTCACTCAAAGCTGCTTTTTGGGGGGGGGGGGGGGCTCAAAGTCAAAACAAAAATTTTCGCTACTATGGGCAAGCGAACTCGCCTCCCACAAATAGCGAATACAAAATTTGTTCGTACAACGAACACACAAAAAACTCGCCAAGGAAAGCGAAGATGCCACACCGCTGGACAACAATTTACTAAGAAATAAAATAGAAGCAATAAATTGCTGCCTAGCTGAGCAACAAAAACGACTTACCCCGGCGAATTCTTCAATTTTTTCTTCTATAGACAGAGCCGAAACTCATGTCTATCTTCGTTCACAGCAAGTAGCCAATCTGGCGCACATGCGCAGTGAGCAAACCGGAAGTAAGCAAGCTACTTACCACACGCACACAAATTTTTGTGAAAAGAGATCATTACGTATATATCAATATATATATATATATATATATATGCATATATATTTCTGTCTGTCTGTCTATCTGCTTATATATATATATATATATTATAGTCTCTGAGGAAAGCTAAATCGGGAACTTGCAGTAGAGAGGGAAAGAAGTCATAGATGTCAGAATAAAATGAAAAAGCTGTGCAACATAATTTCAAATATTTCATTACACTGTAAATTGAAACACACACACTTGCACACGTAACAAACATACCTAAACACACTAAGACACTCATGCAGATATTTGCCTCTTGCTCTCTTCGCCCCCTGTGTTTGTGTGTGTGTGTGTGTGTACGCGCGTGCGTGTATGTGTGTGTGTGTGTCTATTCAGTGTAATCCGGAGTGGTAATCTAACGAATCAAGATAAATCTTCAAAAATCGGAGTAGATTATCCAGGAACGTATTAGCAGTGATTCGCATATGCGTGTGATTTATTGGGGGTAAACTAAAATGAACACCACAAAGACAAGAAAAGTAATAACTGCTATTATTATGATTATATGTTTGGCTTTTGCTTTGTATTTGTACAAGTTGGCTCCAGGTCTCAACCAGAGACCTCAAGAGACAAGTTCGTGTTATAGCTAGGATGCGAAATGGCAGAATCGTTAGCATGCCGGGCGAAATGCTTAGCGGTATTTCGTCTGAGTTCAAATTCCGTTACGTTCTGAGTTCAAATTCCGCCGAGGTCGACTTTGCCTTTTATCCTTTCGGGGTCGATAAATTGAGTACTGGGGTCGATGTAATCGGCAATCCTCCTCCTCAAAATTTCAGGCCTTGGGCCTATAGTAGAGAGGTTATAACTAAGGTGCCATAGTTTTGGTATTGCACAAAGTATTGTTCTAGAGGATGTCTGTGAAAACATAAGAAAATTATAAGTTTATTTTAAAAGTAATTCGATTATAAGATGGTAGCGTAATCATAAGGTGACAGTAAAAGATATTTGCTATTATGTACATTTAAAAGTACTTTTGACAATGTTTACAGGTTAAAATGTTTTGGGGATTACATAGACAATATTTTTCGTAGGATATGAACAGTTCCTATGAGCACCATTTAAAAAATTTCTTCCATTTTTCCATTTCCTGGTATCTGAGTTAGGTAGTAATCAGCTCCTTTTGCGATCAGTCCTTGGGCACCTATGACAATAGGTATTTTTTTAGTTTTGAAGTTCCACATTTTGCCGATTTCTATTTCAAGATCTTTATAATTGCTCAGCTTTTGGTAGGTCTTGACAGATACATTTATGTCTATTGGGACAGTCATATCGATAAGGAGTCATGATTTTTGTCTGAAATGCTTATTGGCATCTATCTTTCTCTCAGTTTGAACGGTAAAGTTCCAAAGGATCATTTTTCAAGCAGCGGAGGTGTTTTGTGTTCCCACCAGTTTTTATCATGGGGTAGGTCCAAGTCTTTGCAAATTACCCAGTGAATATACTGTACCGCTCTATTATGCTTGTTGAGATACTCTGTAGGCGCAAGAAGGCTGCACAAGGAAACATGATCGATGGTTTCATTTTGTTGTTTACATACACGACACGTTGAGCCACTGCCGTTCTTTAAGATGTTGGCTTGGCAGCTTCTTGAAGGTAAGCATTAATCTTGAGCTGCTATGATAAACCCTTCTATCTCTGAGTTTAAGCCCGAAGACACTAACCATTGATGAGTAAGGGTTTTGTTAACATCAGCATTACTTGCACTCTTTGGGTATTTGCCATTGAGAGTTTTTAAGGCAACAATTTTAAAAAAGGTTTCCATACGCTTAACTTTTTCTGTGCTTGTTTCCTGTACGTCTAATTCTGGGATTTGCTGTATTTGGAATTCACTTACATATTTCTTTGCCTGTTTTGTTACTGAGTATAACATTTTCTTGTTTTCATGGTTTAAGATAAGCTTTAGCATCCAGTCATTAGGGTTTTTCAGGTAAGTGTTTAGGCCAATTGTGGTAATCTTCATTGTCAATTCCAGTTGTAAAAGTCTACGGCCACCCTCTTTTCTGGGCAAGTAAAGTCGTTCTATATCTGCTTTAGGATGATGCATTTTATTCATTCTTTTATTCATTGTCAACGATTTTCGTGTTTTTCTGTCCAGATTACAGATTTCAGTAATTGACCAGTTAATAATATTGAAACTGTAAGTTACGACCGGTATAGCTAAAGTATTGATCGCTTTGATCAATATTATTCGATCAAAATTATTATTATTATTATTATTATTATTATTATTGCTATTATTATTATTATCATCATCATCATTCAGTAGTCTTATTTTTATCACGTGCTTTCACTGCACTACCGAGCGCAGCTCTGTGTGCCTTAGGTATGTGCTGTGGTTTGTTGTAATGCTCTTATTGTTACTTATTGTTGTAACTGGTGCTTTCGTTATACGTTTGTCTGAATATTTTCTTATCATACCTAATGCGCCTACTATGATAAGAATTGTTTGTTTTTAGACTCCATATTCGAGTTACTTCTATTTCCAGATCTTTGTATTTGAAAGTTTCTCTGTTTCTTTTAGAGAAACATTATCATCTGTTGGTATTGATACACCGATTAAAAAGCAATTTTTTTTGTGAACTCTGACAACTATATCAGGCCTATTAGCCTTAATTTCTCTATCTGTGTGTATTGGCATATCCCAGGATATGGTTGCTTTCTTATTTTCTATGACCTTTTCTGGCGCGTGCCCACACCATCTTTTTTTCTGTTGTTATCCCATAGTGTTAGCATAGCTTCCTGTGTATATAGGTCCCAACTCTGTCGTATCTGTGGATATATTTCTTCTTAGCCAGGACTGGGCAGTCAGAGACAATATGATTTATTGTTTCTTGTCCATCTCCACATATTCTGCAGTTACTTGTTATGTTTATTCTCATTATATGTTTTTGGTAATTTCTGGTGGGAAAGGCTTTGATTTTGTGCTGCAAATTAAAAATCCTTCAGTCTCTGCTTTGAATCCTGAGCTTCTCAGCTATTGTTGGGATTTTGCTTTGTCTATTTTTTCTCTTTTTAGGTTAACCCAGTATTTGCCATGAAGGGGCTTTTCTTGTCATCGTTTGATCATGATCTGTTGCTGTTCCAGTTTTAGTTTGGATTTCAGTTGTTTCTTCTTTTTCTTCATAGTTGTTAGGTACTATGACTTCTTTTTTGTATTTGTCAGATTCCTTAAAGACTGAAAACAGTTTTTTGTTTTGTTCCTGTTTTTTGGCACTTTGTATTAGTTTTCCTTGCTTCTGAAGTAAGTATTTCTGTAGTACTATGGTGGTTATTTTGTAATAGATTTCTAGCTGTATAAGGCCTCTACCACCTTCGATACATTGTATATATAACTTTTATATGTCAGATTTTGGGTGGTGCATCCTAAATCCTGTCATTATTTTTTCTTGTTTTCCAGTTTATTTTGATTAGTTCATTTAGAGCCCAGTTATATTATAGCTGTAACTTATAACTGAGACGGCTAGAATGTTGATATCTATTATCTTGTTTTCCGCATTGAGCTCTGTTTACAGTATTAATCTAACTCGTCTATAGTATTCTTTTCTCTTCTCTTTCATTTGTGTGTGTTGTATCGTATCTAGTTCACTGATTCATAAGTATTTGTCTATGTGACTTTGGTCTAATTCTCTTATTTCATTTGCTTTATCAAGTGTTGCTACTCTTAAATAGTCAACTGTAGTTGTAGCAGCAGCGGGCGCACTTTACGCCACGCAAACCGTTAATGTCATTATGCTTTACCCTGATGCATAGAGTAATACATGTGCCACTGACTACACAATGCAAGCAATATGACAATACACGCAGAGCTCTGTGCTCCAACTACGTACGCATTAGCGAATAAAACCAGGAGTGCGAACGATCGACCTTTGTTGAAGTACGCTTGTGGAATCTGCTATGGCGCTGTTGCTCTGAACGTACTGGGGTACATTTGTGAAACATGATATGTCTATAATCATTATTAATCAATGAGGTGAAAAGTGGAATCTATGTTCACAAGCAACAGCTGTGCTTGAATAAGACCAAGATTATTAAAAATTAAAAGAAGAACGGTTTGCACAGTATCATATACTTGCCTTACTTGGCCATATGTAAACCCACAATAACCAAAGCAAATTCTCAAATCATTGGGTAGGACAACGATCTTAGAATTGTATTGCAGTTTAGAGATCATATTAGCTTGACCTATCAAGTTCAAAATCTCCTAGAGAGGCTACTTCCACCGCATATGCCTGGTCATTGGTACCAATGGTCTTTGAGCGAGTTCGTTCACCATCTCGATGAGAGCTGATATCGGCAAGTGAGAATCACGTTGATCTTGATGTAAGCAAGAGATATCAAGTTGATTCTGATATGATGTGATAGGATCAAGAGAGATTAAGCTGATCCTGATGTGACTTGATATGTGCAAGGGGGATCAAGCTAACCCTGACGCAAGCAAGAGAGAAGGAAATTAATTTTGATATGATTAAGAGAGATCAAATTGATACAGCATTTTAACATGTCTGTCATTTCATATAGATTAACAAGAAAAATAATTATTTCTGATTTAAGAACCAGGCTAGTGATTCTGAGAGAAGTGGTGGTATCAGTCGATACCACCACTTCTCCCCAGTACTTGTCTAGTACTTTATTTTATCGACTCCAAAAGGATGAAAGATAAAGTTGATGTCGGCTGGATTTAAAGTTCAGAATGTAAGGCACCGGAAGAAATGCTATTGAGCATTTTGTTCGACATGCTAACAGTTCTGGCAGCTCACTACCTTTGATAATAATGAAAATAATAATGATAATTTTTAACACAAGCAACAATCTGCTACTTTATTACATCGGCCCCGGAAATATGAAAAGTAAAGTCAACATTGGTGTGATTTGAAGTCAGAAAGTACAAGGGACACAACTATATATCAGTAAACACTTTGTCCAGTGTTCTACTGATTTTGTATTGGATAGATTTCGTTAATGGCTGCATATAAATCGTAGATGAAAACGGGTTTTAGGAAATAGCTAAGCCGGTCCAAACTTTCAACAAAACATGATCACACGGTTAGTAGCATTTAAAGATACTTGTCGTTCTTTGGCGTGAGAATCTTCGCTTTTTTTATTTTTTTAGAAAACCTGATTTCACTAAGAGCACGTTATTTGCAGTAACCTGATTTTGAAATGCGTACATCATACTATTCTGATTTTTAAACACGTCAGTCATACTATTCTGCTTATTTCCTTCTCATTAAGTCGAGTGTTACCAAAATTCATACGAAGACAATCATTTAATTAGTAATACGTTTTTCTTCTTAGTAGGTAGGTTAAGAGAACTGGCCGCTATAACTGTTTGTGCATTCTTCTTATTCCACCTTCCCAAAAGAAAAATCTACTTTGCAGCTGTCCGGCGATTTTGCAGTACTGTATGCTAATGTTTCTTAATCTTTTGTATCCCACACACAACTTCGATTTCCCAGAAAAACGTGCGACCTAGCTTGACGAAACCTAGAGCGAGATTTTAACGGTATCTTAATCGAGATTTTAATTCCTGACTATATTTTTTACAGGTGCTTTCGTATACGACAACGACGACAAAAATATCTCTCTGCCAGAAAATATCAGTCATATCATCCTCAAATCGTAACCTACTCTCTTTGAGAGAGAGAGAGAGAGAGAGAGAGAGAGAGAGAGAAAGAAAAGAAGAAAATGAAACATCGGATAGTGTAGTCCTAAATAAACTATGTCTTGAAAATAAATGCTCGTGTTGGTTATGATAGGAAGGCCTTGGACATTACCGTTATAATATATCTGCGTAGAATGCCTATTTGTTTATATTATTAATAATATTTTACTGTAATTAAGATTTTGGAAGAGTTTAGGAAAACTATCCGTATCTTTACACAATTATATATATTATTCTGGTTTAGCCAGACTGAAATATATATCATTCACGTTATAACGAGATTTTGATCGAGAGTGTAATATAACCATGACCATTTTTTTTTCATGGTCCGTTTAGTACAAGTTGGTGTGAAAAAGGATTGGTCATATATCTCCTTTATGAAGGTGGACCTGAATTTAAACAACAATAGCATCAACAGCAACGGTATGTAGCATTACCCCTCAATATAAACCGAAGAAAGAACCGTTGGTATAATACATATAATACAACGAAAAGGAGGGGTTGATAGCGGATAGCTATCATTATTGTTTGACTAAGCATACGAAAGTATGGAATTCGTCATCACTATCTCTATCACCTGTATTTTACGAAACAAAGTTTTCAAACAAATATTTGAATGTCTGATTCGTTTTGGCTTTGTCGCCTGCGCTAAAGATAGAGGCCATCTTCAAATTTATAATAAAAGCGAAATTCTATCTGTCCGTCTGAGACTCCTGTATTTCAGCCTACATTTACCGTACATAGACATATACCATTTTGGAATTAGGATGATCCCGGGGTTGAAAATCTGCTCTTCATTTGGTTCTTGAACATCCAGTATTGAGATCTGATTTAAAAGCATTTGGGTTGCTATTTCTTGCAGGTAAAGCTTGGTTAATTCATGTCATCTTGGTGGCGTTTGTCAGACGACGTCAAAGATCAAGGGGGAGATAAATGACATTCGCTTCGTTAATTTTACGTTGAGATCAGAACTGCAGGACACATTGGCCAACAGTTGGAATTCAACTTGGGACTGGATTGCAGAATTAATTCTCATCTGTCCTTAACCTCTGATCAGACACCACCATATAGTCATTATAGACGTATTATAGTCATGCTATTTAGCCCTCTTTAGGAGCTGGCTTAAAAGTCTGCACAGACTCATCACGTGTACTGTAAAGTGTAATGTGTATTGTAAAGTGTAATGTGCACGATAAACAGCGAGAATCAAAACGATGACACTCATATTCATTCTTAATAACGTTCAGGTAGATTAGAACATGAATATGCCAGCCGCTGTTGTATTTCACCTTCGGAGAACAACTCGTTTCAGATTAATGTGTGTTCGTAGCACACTCGATTCATTGAGGGTAAAGTGACTTTGGGATATCAGTGTTTGTTTCGATTTTGTTGTGTTTCCTTGAACAAAATACTACGGACTAATGGATCTAAGGAAAGTTTTTTTATCTTCTTTATAGGATTCAGCAAACAAATTACTTGTTGATGCGTTCTGATGTCTTTCAACCGATAATAAATCGTAATGTGCACGGTAAATGACGAGACAGCGTGCATCAGTTTTGGCTGACGAGACGCAAGGTTGAAATATCGGTGCACTAATGGAAAGAAAACTACTTACCGCACAGTTACACCTGCAACTCTCTCTCTCTCTCTCTCTCACACACACACACACACACGATGTGCGTTGGGATGTACCGGCTAGGATTCCCTAAGTGAACGCATGACTTCTTGCAGCTGAAAATAACAATGAAATGTCTTTCAAATTGCTCTCTGTTGTCTTAAACACGGAGAAACATTGGATTAAAAAAAATGTTATGCGGCTGTATCTGGAAAAACCTGTGATCATAAGCCTGCTCGTTTAGCGCTAACAACGACACCACTAGCAGCAATAACAACAACAACAGCAGCAACATCAACAATTACAATAGCAACAACACCACCACCACCACCAACAACAACAAAAATAACAACAATAACAATAACAACAACAAGACCAACAGTTAGAGCAACTTAAGCATATATGTATTTCGATAAACATCAGTTAAATACGTCAGTCTCAGTGAGATTATCCCAGTGTTAAGCCAATTAATCATCTTGATCATTTCCAGGACATTGACCTAATATCCAGACTGCATCTTTTGTAACATTTACATCTACACAATATTTTCATTTGTTTGATCGTCGATTGACACTAGGTCTCTAATTCCTAGCTGTGTCCATGGTCCAAGACTAGATTTCATTTTCGAACATTTACCATTGAGTTTGTTAAAACGTTATTAACCTTAATTTTATAAATAAAAGTTTCTTGTATGGATTCAGTCTAGGACTCTGTACACATGCAATAAGACGGTAATAGACCACCGAATTGATTGAGATGAAGTGTAAATGGCTCTCCGTCGGTTATGACGACCAGGGTTCTAGTTGTTCCGATCAACGGAACAGCTTGCTCGTGAAATTAACGTGCAAGTGGCTGAGTACTTCATAGACACGCGTACCTTTAATGTAGTTCTCAGGGAACTTCAGCGTGACTGAGAATATGACAAAGCCGGGACTTTGAATTACAGGTACAACTCATTTTTGCCAGCTGAGTGGACTGGAGAAACATGAAATAACATGTCTTGTTCAAGGACATAACGCATCGCCGGGAATCGAACTCCCGACCTTATGATCGTGAGCCGATTACCCTTATCACTAAGCCACACTCCTTCACGAAGTGAAAATATAATTATCATAAAAATACACTTTAACTGATCTGGTGTGTTTACACCTTTTTGTCTACAGCAAGAATATTTTTCGATGACAAAATGCAGTGAATGGCTTTCTTACAAGTTCGAATATATCTCAAGCATATTTAATCTGGTAACAAGTATATATTTATATAAATCAATGATTAGCGCCTCCAATCCGTATTTTAGTACGGTCGGCCGCCGGTTAGCGCCACTAAGCAAAATATTCTGATTGGATTCTAACAAGTGAGACCTAATTTCTTAGTCAGTTTGGAGTTGTCTCCTTTCCCAGTGTACGATGCTGATGAGGAGATAACTTAGAAATGTATGCGATCATCGATCTGGATAGAGGGCGCTTCGAACTAATCTGGTGTATTAACACATTTTCGTCTACAGCGAGAATATTTCTTTATGACAAAGTGCAATGAATGTCCTTCTTACAGATTCGAATAAGTTTATATTTATAAAAATCACTGCTCAGCACTTCTAATATGTATACGCTTGAGAAAGGAAAGTTTCATCAGCTCAAAGTGAAATTTATCTTTTGGATATAATTTGGAAAAAGGTAAATTCCACATGGCTAAAAGGTTTTTACAACTGATCGGAGCTCCGCCAGTTTTACGTTACTTATCCCACGTAGGAGCTCCGCAAGTTTTATGCCTTTTATCCTTAGGAGCAATTTTACTTCTTTTCTGAGTCTTCATAAAACAGATAGGTCCTTTTAGCCATATTCCTTTACATCTTCTACACAAGAAAACTCCAGTGTTCCGAGTCTCCTGAGTGTTTACAACGTTCGGTATGCAAAGGGTGTCCTCGTCAAGCACTTCTCGCTTCCCAAACAGCAGTCCCATGCAAAAAGGGATCACTACCAACTTAACGGAGTGTCTTTTCCTCTCTTTTAGACAAAGACGACTCTGTAAACTGTACCCTATCATGGAGAAACCCTCTACTTTCGTTACCCGCTTTGCTTCCAAGTCTACACTAAACACCCATGACCATTCCTCTACAAATTTGTCACTTCCACTCCAATAGGTTTTCCATCCCATTCACACACAGAGTCATCAAGAGTGCATTGACTCTGTAAATCAAAGGTTGTCGGCGGTATTTGAAGCCGTGACCTGCATTTAATATTAACCAGTAACAAATATCGTCTTTTCTTCAAAGCTCAAATATTTGTAATTAACTTTTTAATGTCAACAGCATTAAATGAGTTAACATTAACATAAAATATGGAACAAGGAAAGAACGGAAGATATGAATAGAAAAGAATGTGAAAGGTTAGACAGAAAGAAAATGATAAAAATATGCTAAGAAACCAGTCATTTGTATTAATTTTATATTTCTCCTTATGACTAATAGTTGGTAGAATTTCCTGGAAATAATCTTAGGGTCTTTCAACTGGCAATATTCCAACTGTTGTTAAGTTACGTTACATGCTTTCTCGACTGATGTTAAGATTTTTTATCAAAAAAGATATTTACATATTAAGAATATTCTTCTTAACTAAACAGTCGTCCAAATTTGGTTATTTCGTCAGAAATGATTTAAGCGTAATGCAAAATAGTTTGGTGGCAGAAAGCCAGCTTTGCAACTTTTAGCTTTCAAATGAACTTTATTGTACGTAATAGGTGCAAAATGACCGAGACGGTTCATCTGATGGAAGGCCAACGACTCACATTTTGTCATCCGCATTGCACTACTCTTGAACAAAATTCATATCTCTCGTAGACTCATTTTGTCAAAATATCCATGCGTACAATTTACCACAGCAATGATCAAGATACACCGTAAAGCTAATTTTGTTTTAACCACAATATCAAATTTTACAACATATGAATGTAAAAATCAAATAAGTAACAAGGATGTCAAGGTGTAGTGGAGGCGCAATGGCCCAGTGGTTAGGGCAGCGGACTGGCGGTCAAAGGATTGCGGTGAGTGTTTATTGAGCGAAAACACCTAAAGCTCCACGAGGCTCCGGCAGGGGATGGTGGCGAACCCTGCTGTACTCTTTCACCACAACTTTCGCTCACTTTTACTTCCTGTTTCTGTTGTGCCTGTAATTCAAAGGGTCAGCCTTGTCACACTGTGTCACGCTGAATATCCCCGAGAACTACGTTAAGGGTACACGTGTTTGTGGAGTGCTCAGCCACTTGCACGTTAATTTCACGAGCAGGCTATTCCGTTGATTGGATCAACTAGAACCCTCGACGTCGTAAGCGACGGAGTGCCAACAACATGTCAAAGTGTGTATGTGCTTGTCTCCCTGAGGAAATGATAAAAGAAGGGAGTGAAAGTGGGTGGAAGAACTTCTTACTAAGGTAGCGTGACATTTTTAGCATGACTAAGCAAACAACGAGGAGTATTGTTAGTGTGACATTAGCATTTTAATGCTTGCTTACTGTATGAATTATGTTAATATCAAATACTTTCCGAGTGGAGGGTGTCCCTGAGGATTAATATCTTTCGGTGATTTATTCTATATGATGTACAATAATCTCTCGCCATATCGCGGTTCACCTATCGCAGCTTATTTATTTAAGCTTACGTCGATTCCTCTGTAGTGTTATTTTGCATTTATAATAAAATATGTACGAATTATAAAAATAATAATAATCAATATACAGTACAGTATCGTTTCTACTTCGCGGATCTTCACCTATCGCGGTGAGTTTTGGAACGTAACACCCGCGATAGTCGAGGGATTACTGTACTAATTTTCACGCATACTCAAGTACACTATTAAACTTTCATGGTTTTCCTTTTCTTGCATAAAGGCGTATATGCTTCGTTGATGATGTCTAATAAGATTGCGATGTGTCGTTACTTGTAACCCGTACTCGAAGAAAAAAATTATATCAATTATCAACTGCTATAGTCATTTCTTCACACCACAGTTATTTCTAATTATGTTACTAATATTCACAGTATGAAAAATATTCGTTTCAAATTTTGGCACAAGGCCATCAATTTCGAGGGAGGAGGTAAGTCGATTACATCGACTCCAGTTTTCAACTGGTACTTATTTTATCGACCCCCAAAAATATAAAAGGCAAAGTCAACCTCAGTCGAATTTGAACTCAGAAAGTGAAAACGGACGAAATGCCGCTATGCATTTTGTCCGGCGTGTTAACTCCCAGCAACTTAACCGGGGTCTCCGTCCAGCGCCCAACAACGCTGTCTGAAGGCATCGGCTTGCCAACCCAGGTGCCGAGCTGCAAGCCGACCGACTTTTCCCGGTTAATCTTTGCTCCTACCACCTACTCGTAAGCCTCAACAGACTTACCCATTTCACGTAGGCGTGCTACTGAGGTTACGCTGATAGTGATATCATCCGCGTAAGCCGTAACAAACTCCTCTAGACCTGGTTCTCTCGGAATGCCACTCAACCTTCGCAGTAGCGGCTCGAGATCCACCACATACAAAAGCGGTGAGAGCGGACATCCTTGACGAACCGAGCGTCTGATGCAGAACGGCTTCAAAAAGATACCGTTCACCCGAACTATCGAGTCAATGTTGTGGTACAAAGCGATAAACCACCTGAGGAAGCCAAGGCCCAGGTCGAACCGCGTCGCCAGGTATCGATGGTCAACCCTATCAAAAGCTTTAGACTGGTCCAAATGTACCAGTGCCCCACCTTTGCCAGATTTATTACCAACCCTCTCTATGGTATAGCGGATAAGATGGAGTGTATCCTGAATGGTTCTGCCTGGGATGGAACATGTCTGTGCCTCCCCGACTATACCATCCGCGACACGCGCCAACCTTTTCGCTAAGACCTTGGCCAAAATCTTCACTTCTGCGTTTAACAGAGTGATGGGCCTGAAATTCTCTATAACGTCCCCCTTTTCCGGGTCCTTTCTGACCAACGTCACTACTCCCCGGCGCACAGATCTGGGGATAAACCCATTCTGTTGCCAGTTCGCGTAAACGTCAGCCAGTAGATGCCCGAACAAGTCTGGCATACATTTATACAGCTCATACGGAAGACCATCAAGTCCCGGTGACCTACCCGCTTTACAGTCGGCCAAAGCCTCCTTCACCTCCCCAGGCGTGATTGGCCCTTCGCAAGACTCCGCATCCGACACCGAGAGACACGGCAGACCGGCAAGAAAGTCCTCGAGGGCTCTCCCACCACCAGGACCGCCGTCACCCCCGAACAGCTGGGCGAAGTACTTCCGAAAGGCCTCACACATTTTCTCGGGTTCGTTTATCAAGACGCCATTATGGTTCGTCAAAGACCGTATCGTGGAACTATTTCCTTGCCGAGCTTCCACCACTCGGGCCCATCCAGCGGCCTTGATTCCTTCACTTCCCATCGCACGTAACTTAGCTCTGGCAATACTTCCCATGTGTTGGGCTTCAAGATGCTGGTTTAACTCCAGTCTTTTCACCTTCACTTGGTCCGCATTGCCAGTCCTCCAGGCTTCTTCTAGTTCCTTAACTATACCATCTCCTATTCTACGTCCCTTCTTAGCTAAACTTATGCTAAACCTAATAGACTCATATCTGATGGATCTTTTTAGGGCGTACCACCATTTGTTATTAATGATGGTACTTGTCAATGCCCTCTGTATTAACATCTTGATCCGCTTTCTGTATTCCTCAATCGCCAAAAGGGACGTATTGAGTTTCCAGTAGCCAGATCCCTGACTATGTAACTTATCTATTGTCAGTTTACAGGTAACCATCTTGTGGTCACTGTAGCTGACTAGAAAAAACTGTGGACACTTAGCTATAGACTTATCTGTTTCTCTAATTAAAAACCTATTTAGATATGTTCTGGAAGACCCGTCACTATTTGACCACGTCCACTGTTGTGGAGTGTTCGGGTGTTCCAACCTATATGGGTCTGCTAGCTGAAAGTGACTTAGCAGATCCCGTAAGCCTGGGTTACATTTTCTGTTCGTGTTCGAGCCAACGCAATCTGTGTTTGCCTCACATATTGTGTTAAAGTCTCCTAACAATACTAGCGAATGCGACGTGGCCAGGAACTTGCCCAGGTCACGAAAATATTCACTTTGCGGGCCCATAATATTGGGTGCATAAATAGCAACTAGCCTGATTATCTTGCCACAACTGAATGTCAGGTCAAGAACGACCAGCCTGCCTTCTGGATCAGAAAAAAACCAACTTTTTCTCGGTTACCCGGTTTCTTCTTAGTAGGACCAACACCCCACTCCCACCTCCTGCCCGACTCGGAGAAACGTATTTCTCGTAGCCGTTCAGGAGGGGGGACAGATCTCTTGGCCCCTTTACTCGGGTTTCCGTTGCAACAATCACATCCAATTTTCTTGACCTGATGTCATTTAGGAAGCGTCCTTGCTTCCAGCTAGACAACAGGCCACGAACATTTAAACAACCAATGTAAACAGACATGTCTTACCTGTTAATCAGGGCATGTCCGGTGGAGAGGGACTCTCCACCTTTTCTTGATACATGGTCGGAGGTGGCAGGTCTTTGGAAATAGGTTTGTTAAGATCCCGTCTCATTACAGAATTATCAGGTGGAGGTGGGGTCTCCACCTTTTCTTTTTCTCGCGTTATCGGGGCTGGTAGTCCATTAAATATAGACTTATTAAAGTCCAGTCTCATAGATGATACTGACTTACGGTGTTTGTTTTGTAAAATTCTATGAGTCTTATTTGAGACTTCATACACGTCATAATTGTTGTATTTCTCCGAAAAGTTATCTATTTTTTTTGCAGTCTTAATTAATTGAATGTCTCTCATTAGTTCAGTATCTTTACTGTATACGGCTATTATGCCTTTCTCCTCTTTTTCTCTTCTTGCAGTCTTTTTTGGTCGTTGTTCTGTAGTAGTCGCCACTCTCGGTTGAGCTGCTGATTGTATTTTTCTTTTGTTTGTTGTTTTCTTCTCATCTTTTTCTTCTTTTTCTTCTTCTTTCTCCTCTTCCTAGTTTTCCTCATTTTCCTTCGAATGTGGCCTAATTGACCGCACAAAAGACACCGGGGTTTTCGACCCTCAACAAACACCACCAGGTTCTCCTCCCCTATCTGAATTGTCTCGGGAATTGCTTCAATTATTTTGGGGTCAGCTTGGATAATGAAACTAACTGATTGACCAGTCAAGTTAGCGTTTTCGATAACGGCAGCCTGGAGGAGGGTAATTTTCTATTCCTCTTTGACTAGGACTGCCTCCACCACCCACATAGGATCCACTTCCGGTGGGACCCTTGTTATATTAATTCTGGACGTTCTCATCCCCATATAGGTGGGGATGAGCGTCACGTCTTCCGTTTTCAGAATCTCTACGGAATGCTTTTGTGCCATTTCCTTGTTGGCAAACCTTACTTCCACTGTACCAAACTTCTTACCTCTTGTCACATACACTACGTCGCTCCATATTTCCTTCGAATACTTTTCAATCTTCTCTTCTGTAAATCTTTCGATTTTTCTTTTTTGTAAACAATAAGTTTTTAAAATTATTGTTTTCTGTTTTTTGTCAAGCATAAATTGCTCCGGTGGTTGTATTTGAACCACGCTATCTTTCACTTCCATCATTTTTTAATATTTTATGTAGTCTGACTTGTTCGTCGACAGCTGCCGGGTTCGACTCCCAGCTGCCAACGCAAAACTTTTTTTTTCTTTTCTCGCCTGCTGAGTCTGGATGCTAGGCACATCGATAATCCTTTTGGTCACAATACTTTCTGACAAAGTTGGGAAATCTTCTTGTGAAAGCTCTGACGAGCTTTCCGACACGTCTCCAAATATTTCATACATCCTGCTGTGCGCGCTTTGGTAACGGGGGAATTACAAATTCCTTTTTCGGGGGAATCCACTGGTTTTTCACTTGTAGTTAGCTCCTCGCCAGACAACAAGAAATTTTTCGTCTCACAAGACATTTCTGTGCCAACGTTAGGCCTCTCGTTAGACGACGTTCTTTCCCCCAACGGCGGGGGGGGGGGGGTGAACAAACGTGTGCTTTCTACAAGCACTTAGTGTTTTCAAATAAAAACTCCAACAATTAGAATTTTAACAGAAACTGCAGTTAATAAAAGAATAGTTATTATAAATAATAACACTAATAACCAGCAATTTTCACCACGAACACATGTGCGACGCGTAACCAACAAAACTCACATAGACGAAATACCGCTAAGTATTTCGCCCGGCGTTCTAACGATTCTGTCAGCTCGCCGCCTTCACTGCACGAACAATCTTAACACTGATTTCATAAAATATGAAACTAGAGGGAAAACGGAATACATGGCTTGAAAATAACAAGAAGGAAGAGAGAGAAAGAGGAAGACATGTTGAATTATCAAATGTTTGCATGTATTTTATATTTCTTCTTATTTTCTAAAACTTGTGAAAGGAAGCTTTGAAATAGCAATAATCTGCAGACATTTCAAAGTTCTTCAATGATATTTTACTTTCTCGTATAGCAATTAAAAAAAAAAAAATTCATAAAGGATTTATCTTTGAAGAACAGTCATTCTTCAGAGAATATTTAGTAGTATATATTCAGTGCATACTAGAAAGCATAGTCAGTTAGCTTGACATGTTCAGGCAATTGACATTTTCATAAAATTGCAGGATTGGTTATCTTAGTTTAGGTTAATTAAGATAAAAATTTACGCAAAACAGACCTGGTATCAGACAATGAATCATCATTTCAGAATTTCTTTTGTAATCTCTCTTTTCTAAGGAGTCGCTTAGTTTTCGAAACTAGGTAAGTTCTTTCATAAGGCTTAAATTAGTTTTCGTGTGGTAAGGAAATTGCTTCCGCGCATGCGTTAGTCAGTGTTTTTCTTTGCACTGCTAGGAGTCATGACGCTGTACATCAACGTCGTGAATTATTGAACAAGTGAAGCACAACTACAAGGTAAGACATTTTTTTTTTGAGAGATTCAGTGGGGGTTTGTTGCTCGTGTTTATTTATTTTGTCGAACAAGAAATCTCCACTGAGTTCCGGGCATTTGTCTGCCTGTAGTTGTGCTTAGTGTCTCACTTAGCGGTGAGAAGTGTGTTTTGGGGACTTATCCCTTCTCCAATAACTGCGAACATTGTGCTTATTTTTTTACCCATTTTTTGGTGAAATTGTTGTGTGATTGCTTTGTGCTCTGGATTACCAAGTGGATTACCGAGTTGGCCAGGAGTACCAAGACGGCCAGAAGAATAATTTGCTGTGTTTTTGAACTGTTTTTTTTCTCTTTTCTTCTTCCTTTCTTCATTTGTGTTTTTTTTTTTAACTCTTTTCCCCCAAAACGTGGCAAAAAAGATGAACAACACTGCGTTGGAGTGGGAGATTGTCCCACCCAAACAGTGGATGAAATACTTTGAAGTCACTCAAAGTCGCTCGACACCATCGTCCTCTTTAAAAAGATACAAATTGAAAAAGAGTTGGCAGAGTATCTGCCATCTATAAAATTTATTGCCAGGCGGGTCGAGTATGCAACGGTGTGGTTGCTATTTGACACCCCTGAGAAGGCTCGCAAATTTGCGAATCAGCACTTAGAGGGCAAAGAGATTTTGTTTCTTCCTACGTATTGTGGGAAGAAGTTGACAAGAGCTTGGGTTTGCGGGTTGCCACCTGGGATAGAACCCGAGTGAATAGAAGACACTATACGCCGGGGTCTGGGTGGCAGCGGATCCAAGCTGCTTATTGTTAAAATATTGCCGGCGGCTGATTGAGTTGGGTCCAAAGCTGTTTTGACCCTGTAGATCCAATCAGCTAAGAATCTGGTCTTTCCAGATTTTTTGAAAATGGCTGGCTGCAGGTACCCAATGATACTTGAGGGACGCCTCTCCCCCCAAGTGTCACCTGTGCCTAGAACCAGGGCACATTAAAAAGAACTGTCCCAGGACCAGAGTAGGGTCCTGGAACAGTTGGTTGAGGAAGATCTCCCCCTCCTCCTTCAGAGGGAGAGATGGAAGTAGTCGAGGAGGTGGAGACCTCCCCGGAAAAAAGGGGAAAAAAGGAAGAAGGTGGGCAACAATGATTGCCTACCGAAGGACCCCAAAGCTGCGGGTGGGAAGGATGATCCTCCGATTAAAGCAGAGGAACTACACCCTCCCGTATCAAAGACGAGAAAAAAGAAGAAAAAGAATGGGACAGTGCCGGCGGTTAGCAGTACACTGCCGGTATGTCCTGAAACCTCGTCGGTGGGAATTGTGCCACCGACGGAGGAAACTGTATCCCCCCTCCCAGTATAATAAATGAGGAATTTGTGATCTTCTTTCTTAAGGGAGGGGCTGTAGAGAACTTTGAAGGTCGGGAAGAGGAGGTCCTGTCCTGCACTGAAAGCCCGGATTGGCCTCTGCAGGTGGCTGTGGAGGTCATGGCGGAAAATGATTTCTTCAGGGTGATGGACTCCTTTACCAAAGACGAATACAATTTTTACTTATGGGGCCCCGATTTGCGACTGCAGGATTGCCTGCAGGCGGCAAGAGATTTAGTCGGGGAGATAGAGTAAGAGGTCTTAGTACCTCAATTTGAACTTGGTGATTTTGGTAAGAGGCTTAGCCCCTCAATTTGAAAGAACGATTGAATACAATTGCTGAACTTTCGTGAGATTTGATTGATAAGAGACTCAGCGCCTCAATTTGTAATTGTTGTCAGAGGTTCAATACCTCATTTGTGTTTTTTTTTTTAAAAAGAACAATGTTTTCGGGAAGTAGCAATCGGTGGGAAATTGTCTGCTTCCCCCACCAATCATCTCTTTTTTTCATGCCATCATCATTGTGTCTGTGTCCAGCCCGCAAGTTTCCATCTGTGTCATGCCTTTATGACAAATGTAATGAAATAAAGAAGCTTGCTGTCAAACCACATGATTCCGGGTTCAGTCCCACTGCGTGGCACTTTGGGCAAGTGTCTTCTACTATAGCCTCGGACTGACCAAAGCCTTGTGAGTGGATTTGGTAGCCGGAAACAGAAAGACGCCCCGTCATGTATATGTGTCGGTTTGTGTGTGTTTACTCCACTCCCCATCACTTGACGACCGGTGCTGGTATATTTACATCCCCGTAACTTAGCGGTTTGGTAAAAGACGGATAGAATAAGTACCAGGCTTCAAAAGAGGAAATAAGTACTGGGGTCGATACATTCAGCCTCATGACTGAAATAAGTAAACGATTAGGATAAAAGAAAACTAAATGTATATTAAAAAAATTGCCATCTTTTATCTTTTACTTGTTTCTGTCATTAGACTGCAGCCATGCTGGAATACCACCTTGAAGAATTTTAGTCATACGAATCGACCCCAGTACTTATTTTTTAAAGCCTGATAATTATTCAATCGGTTCCCTTTGCCGAACTGTTAAGTTACGTGGACGTAAAAACACCAACACCGGTTGTCAAGCGGTGGTGAGGGACACACGCATTCACATACATGTGGTTTGTAATTAGAAACCTGAAGACACATTGGTTTCAAATTTTGGCACAAAGCCAGCAATTTTAGGGCAAGCGGTAAGTCGATTACATCGACCCTAGTGCTTAACTGGTACTTATTTAATCGACCCCGGAAGGATGAAAGGCAAAATCGACCGCAGCGGAAATTGAAATCAGAACGTAAAGATGGACAAAATGCTGCTCAGCATTTTGGCGGTGTGACACTGTTTCTACCTGCTCACCGCTTTACAACCTGAATATAGATTAATGTGGTTGCTATTGTCTCATATTCCAGAACTTCGTATAACACATACCTTATGAAATATTCTGCTTCTGCAAAAGGATTGAGAGGTAGACTTACATCTCTGTACTAGGAACTTTGCGGATTTTCCAAAGAATCAAATAATTTGCTAAGTGAGACATCCTTTCCCTACAAATGTATTTTGCTGATGATTTGTAGTCAGTGGTGAAAGCTTTTCTTATATAATTATCTGATCCAAACATTCATTCTGTTATAGAACTCTTAAAAAAAAAACTCCTGCAATTCTGTTTAACAAAATTAATGTGAAACGGCAGGAACAGGCGATAGATTTGCAGTATCAACTACAAGATTAAATAATATATGATATGAATGCTTGTTAGATATTGGACAGAATTTAGACAAAACTACAAGAAACTTAATTTATTGTCTCAATCAAAGCAGATCTATCACCGTTAATGTAGTTCTCTTGTGAGCCCCCTCAACTAGAATGTCATTATAGCTACTGCATTGCAGGGAGACATCCATATATGTGAAGTAAATGTTGATGTTTATGTCGCTAATCGTATATATGCTGCAAAGAATAAGAATGAAGTTGTTAACGGAACATTTTGGAAGGGAGAAACTTCACAATATTTACGGCCCATAAGCTGTTATATTTCGCTTTACACTGCAAGCCAGATAAATTTTCTCCGAGTGACATTCGACATTTGGATTACATTTCACAATTCACGAGTGATATACGATATATTCCAGGTTCTGAAAACATTGTTGCAGATTCCTTATCCCGTTTACTTGTAAACGCATTATTTTCAACTGCAGAAATTAACTTGGCCGAAATGTCTGAAGATCAACCATCCGTTGATTTGAATAATATACAACAACTAGAACTAATTCCTTTCGACCTCCAATTTTCCCCGGTTGCGACATCAAACAAACAGATCCTTTGCGATTTTTCTCCTGGTAAACCTCGCCCTTTAGTTCCTGAAAAGCATCGCCGTATCGTTTTCTCAGCACTACCCAATATTTCACATCCTGGTATAACAGCAACATTGAAACTTATTTCAGCTCATTTCGTTTGGCCGAACATGCGTCGAGACAGAGCTAATTGGTCTCGTACCTGTGTCGAGTGTCAAAGATCCAGGTACATAAACATATCCGCGCACTGTTAGGTACTTTCTCCTCTCCAGATGCACGATTCCAGCACGTACATGTTGATATAGTAGGACCTTGGCCTGCGAGTCAGGGTTACACGTTTTTATTAACCTGTATCGATCGTTTTTCCCGCTGGCCAGAGGTCATTCCACTCACAGACATCACTTCTCTAACTATGGCACAAGCTTTAGTCACAGGATGGATCTCTCGTTTCGGAACACATTTAAAAATAACAACAGATCGCGGACGTCAATTTGAAGCTAAGCTTTTCCAGAGGCTTACCAAAATTTTAGGAAGTAAACACATCCATTCTACTAGTTTCTACCCAGCTTCGAACGGTATGGTCGAAAGATTTCACCGACAGATTAAAGCTGTGTTGTGTGCTTCTGCTGATTCATCTCGATGGATTGAATTTCTTCCGTTTGTTCTCTTGGGTCTCCGCTCTTCTGTCAAAGAAGATATTGGATATTCTCCTGCAGAATTACTTTATGTTTCTTCCTTGACGCTGCCAGGTCAGGTGATTGTTCCTGCAAACACACAAGATATCGACACTACCAGTTTCGTTGAATGCTTGCGTGATTATATGTCAAAGTTACCACATATGAACACCAGAAAACAAGACATTAAAACATATTTGCCTAAGGACTATTATTCCCGAACTCATGTTTTTGTTTGCAACGATGCCGTTAAACATCCTTTAACAGTACCGTATTCTGGACCCTTTCGTGTGCTTTCTTGTACAGATAAAGTTTTCATCTAATTTATGTGGTGGAAATATATAGTCAGTACAAGATGTTGATGTGGCTGCGTGTATGTAATTACAATAGTTCACAAAGAGATTAAGAATAAATTCAAGATCTATATATTTACTACTTAAAAATATATTTTATTTACTGTTCGATGATGATACATATCTGGTTGAATGAAGTAATCTATGCAAGAATGAAGTAATCTATGCAAGTAATCTATGCAAGAAAGATTTTAGATACAGAATCTGGTTGAATGAAGTAATCTATGCAAGAAAGTTCAGAGATAGAAAATGTAGAAGTAACAGATAAGTGGTGGTTTTCAGTCATGTGACCTAGAGAAATATACTGACATAGCAATGACGTGAATGGCTCTAAGTCTAATCGACTAAGAAGCGAAGAGCAGGGTTAGCAAGCTGTTTTTATTAATGGAACGTTAGACATTCTAGAAATTTCCAAGAGAAACGCTAAGCTTCTTGAATAATTAAGAATCACGTTTCATGACACAGATGCTTTAAGAAACTTAGTAAAAGGAGGTTACTCTATAATCTTTCTTGCAAAGGAGATCATTCAACTACTTAGTTACATAGACAACTACAGGTGTAAATGCTTTGCTGAGGACATCAGATATACCCGAGATATGTATGTAGTTGCCACCCGTACTTGGAGGGAAAATTAATATATCTATTTCTTTATTGCCCACAGGGGGCTAAACACAGAGGGAACAAACAAGGACAAACAAAGACATTAAGTCGATTACATCGACCCTAGTGCGTAACTGGTACTTATTTAATCGACCCCGGAAAGATGAAAAGCAAGTTCGACTGCGGCGTAATTTGAACTCAGAACGTAACGGCAGACGAAATACCGCTAAGCATTTCACCCGGCCTGCTAACGATTTTGCCAGGTCGCCGCCCTGAAAATTGATATAATATCAATTATCAACTAATATAGTCCATTTACTTACAGTACAATTATTTTTAATTAGCTTGTTAATGTTCACTGTATGAAAAAAATATTGGTTTCAAATTTATGCACAAGGCCGGCAATTTCAAAAGAGAACGTTAGTCGATTGCATTGACCCCAGTGCTCTACTGCTACTTATTTTATCGACACCGGAAGGATGAAAGATAAGGTCAGCCTCGGCGGAACTTGAACTCAGAACGTAAAGACAGAAGAAATGCTACTGAACGTTTTTACTAAACGAACAAGGTTGGAACGGAAGATTTGAATTAAAAATAAAGAGAAGGGAAAAACAGAAAGCGAAAGACGAAGATAAGTTATCAAACGTTTATCTTCCACTTGTTTCATTTATTGAACTGCGGCCGTGCTAGGGCATCGCCTTGAAGGGTTTTGTCGAACAAATCGATCCCAGTACATTTTTCTAAACTTGGTACTTATTCTATCAGTCTCTTTTGCCGAGGCGATAGGTTATGGGTACGTTAACAAACCAGTACCAGATATCAAGCGGTGATGGAGCACGCACGCACACACACACACACACACACACACACACACACACACACACACACACACACGACGAGCTTCTCTCAGTTTCCGTCTATCAAATCCACTTAGAAGGCTTTGGTCGGCCGGAGCTATAGTAGACGACACTCGCCCAAGATACTGCGCAGTGGGACTGAACTTAAGACTACATATTTGGAAAATAAGCGTCTTAACCATGGTGAACAGATAGTAGAACTTTCTAAAGATTTGAAATAGCAATAAACTGTTAACATTTGAAAACCCTACGACGATATTTACCTCCTCGAATAATCATCATCTTTATTCTTTAAAAGATATCTATCTATTAAAAATATTTTTCTTGTCAAAAATATTTATCCAACTCATATTCATATTTTCATATTTAATTATCTTATCAGAAGTAGTTTCATCAAATTGTTATCGCATTATGAAACCATCACTACTATTTTCAGCTTCCTTATGACCTATATCTGGCTGTATAGTTCAGGTGAATGACCGAATCCAAGCTTAGTTGTTTAGAAGGAGATTATATTTTTCAGAGCATTCACCTCATGATGAGGGAGTTGTGCACTTATAATATTTATATCCATTTTGCGTTTCCAGTTGTTTGATCACTGATTATCACCACGTGTTATAGTCTTGGATTTGCACATGGTTCCAAAAATAACATTTGTTTCTAACTTATTGTAAGAACGTTATTATGCTTAATTTAGAAATGAAAGTTCTTAGTTTGATTCCCGCCTGGGACTATGTATATAACCTATGATACCCTATGGCGATCGACTATCAAACCGACCGCAAAGAAGTGTAAATACGATTTTTGTAAGACACAGGCGTGGCTATGTGGTAGGCATAGGTGTATGAGTGTGTGTATTCTTGAATTGTTTGTTTCACAACTATGTGGTTTTGAGTTCAGTCCTACTGCTTGGCATCTTGGGCACGTGTCTTCTGCTATTGCCCTGAGTTGACCAAAGCCTTGTGATGGATTTTGGTAGACAGAAACTGAAAAAAAAACATGACGTATGTATGTGCGTTATTTGTATTTGTATAACATTCTCCGTTTTTCTTTTCAGTCCTTGTTTTCGTATACATTCGCTGCTTTCTTCCAAGGAATCTAATGCTCTTAGCTTAGTTTTTCCTTAGGGCTGGCCAAATTGGAGCAATCTCGAGCATAACCAGCCGAAATCTGGAACTCGACTGACGAAAGAAAACTCCGAATGGCACGTCCTTGTTTTCTCTATATCGTCTATCTGGATGTTTTGTTGTCCCTTTTTTTGTATCACCTAACTGTCTGGATGTTTTGCGTTCTTGTCCCATTTTGTATTTTATATATATATATATTCGTTGCGTGCATCCGGACAAAGGCAACCACCCATTAGTGCGTTCATGGATGACCTCACAATCATGACAGAATCAGCCCTAGGCTGCCAGTGGATTATTCAGGGACTCGAAAAGGTGATGGCGTGGGCTCGGATGCGTTTCAAACCAACCAAATCAAGATCTATGGTACTGAGGAAAGAGAAGGTGGAGGACAAGTTCCGAATTAACATCTCAGGAACAGCAATTCTAACAATCACAGAGAAGCCAGTCAAGAGCTTGGGCAAGGTTTTCGACAGCTCATTGAGAGATACTACATCTATCCAGTCGGCCTGTAACGAGTTGGATGGCTGGTTGAAATCCATGGACAAGTCAGGCTTACCTAGGAAGTCCAAAGCCTGGGTCTACCATCACGGCATTCTTCCTAGGATCCTGTGGCCCCTCCTTGTCTATGCAGTCTCCATCTTAACAGTAGAGACCTTAGAGAGGTGGGTCAGCAACCACATCCGGAGATGGCTCTACGGCAGCAACACCAAACTGCAGTTGCCTTTCAAATCATTGGAAGAGGAATTCAAGGTGGTAAGGGCCAGAGAAGTGGTCCAGTACAGGGACTCTTGTGATCCGAAGGTAGCTAAAGCAGGGATCCAAGTGAGAGCTGGCAGGAAGTGGAGAGTAGAGGACGCAGTTCAAGCGGCAGATGCAAAGCGCTTCCTACCCTCCAAGAAAACCATCGCCTTTGTCAGAGTTGGAGAACAGCTAACCCCTGCCAGAAAAACATCGGCGGGCATCCTAACATCTGCAAGAGACTGGCAGCTACTGGTGGATCTTGAGTGTCAGCTGAAATTCCCTGGCCATCATTGCAGTCACCACCCTGCGACCAGACTTTGTCCTTGTGTCTGAGTCCACCAAGCAAGTGGAGCTGCTGGAGCTGACTGTTCCATGGGAAGATCGCCTGGAAGAAGCTTTTCAGAGAAAGCTCTCTACGTACGCGGGTCTGGTCAGTGACTGCCAGTGGGTTGGTTGGAGAGCGAGGTGTCTCCCAGTGGAGGTTGGATGCAGGGGTTTGGCAGCCTTCAGCAGTTTAAGGCCATCCGCAGTACCTCCGATGCGGCAGAGAGGGCCTCAAGATGGCTGTGGATCAAAAGAGAAGAGTCATGGGGGTAGCTAGCTGGCCATCTGGACACAAGCTGGGGTCTGATCAGCCCCAGTTGGGTCACCTGGAATAGGGTGTATGATGTTGAAAGACCCGAAACACCCGATGATACCAGGCACATCACTGAAGATGTGTCCAGTTGCATCAGTCATTGATGTATGCACACAAAACATATATATATATATATATATATATATATATATATATATATATAATTGAAAAAAGATTAGAGATTTATACAAATCAAATTTTTATATGTAAAAGATGTGGTGGAAATAGCACAGAAGTAAATCTAAGACATTTCAATTTAGAAAGAATTTAATAAAATGATTTTAGAATTATATAAAGAAAATATTGTACATCATAGGATTGATATTTTCTGCAAGTCAAGTTACTTCAATAAACTTGACAAAGTCGATCTCGGTAGAACTTGAACTCAGAACGTAAAGACGAAATACCGCTAAGTATTCTGCCAGCTCGACGCACTGTGCTAACCTCTAATATTAATCATTGACTATTATCATATTTTCTTCACAGCTCAATTACTTTTGGTTGACATTAACTATGTTAATATTAACTTAAGTATTGCTTACCATGTAAATGGCGTTCTTGGAAAGTAATTTATCTGTAATTTTCGTATATGTTATTTTCGTATGCCTACTTATGTACAGTAGAGTACATCTCTTTAGTGATTCACTAATCACTTAAGCAGGCACATTGAAGTCGTTATTTTGCTGAGGAGACATAAAAAGCCTGAAACATAACCAGAGGTGTTGTTCGTATTTCTCGGAATAAATAATACTTCTGAGTACCCTGGAACATCTGTGGTTCATACATGTTCTTATTAACATTTTCGTATATTAATTTATGGATCTTTATCGTTTCATTTATGTTAAAGATTTCGTCAATTTTATCTAAGGTTTCGTGTTCCATATTAAGGTTGTTTAAAGCGTAACACTCGGGCTTTGTTTCATTATTCTTGATATTTCGACTGCATCTTCGATTTTGTACGACTGTTAAAAGCGGTAAAGGTGTAACACTCGAACGCACATCTTAACAAGTAGAACAATAACTGAAATAATATTTCTCATTGATAAATACCGTCAAGGATATCAAGTGTAGGCACAGGCATAACTGTGTGATAAAGAAATTTGCTTTGCAACTCTATGGTTTCAGGTTCAGTCTCACAGGCGGCATCTTGGGCAAGTGTCCTCTACTGTAACCCGGAACGATCAAGGTAAATTGAATGAATTTGGTAGACAGAAACTGAGTAAAAACAAATGGTGTGTGTGTGTATATATATATATATATATATATATATATATATATATATGCATGTATTTATGTAAGCGCGTGAGTATATCTCCCTACCGTGTGGCAACTGGTGTTGGTTTGTTTGCGTTCCCCCGTCAATTAGCGGTTCGACTTAACGAGAGTAATAAAACAAGTGTCAGACTTAAAATAAGTATGGTGTCTGTCGAGTTCTTCGTTGAAACCCTGCAATGCGATGCTCCAGTATGGGTGCAGTACAGTAACCGAAACAGATAAAAGGAATGTCATTTCGTCACAGCGCTTTTATTTCTTGTTATCTTGTTAATTGTTTACCGCACGTTTCATGCTAATTCTACAGATAAAAGAAAACCAAAAAACAAAAACACGAGGTGAGACTTGGGATGAGGATAGAAAACAAGATTAAAGATGCTAAGCAATCGAATGTTTCTATACATTTTATATCCTTTCTTGTAACAAAGAATAGATATATTTTTATGGAATTTCCCTGGGGAGATTTTGAAATGACAGAATTCGAACTGCTTCCCCAACACTTTCCAGGTAATTAAAACGTTAAGAAGGATTTTCTCAAACATATTATTCCGGTCTTAATCACATCTTTAGATGTAGTTATTGCATTAGAAGCAACTTGTTTTATTGGCATAAATCCAGCTTCACTATTTTCAGCCTTCTCGTGACCTATATTTTATAAGTACAGGTAAATGACCGACTGTGAGAATTTCTGTTATTAAGGGGATTATGTGTTTTTCAGAGTATTGACCTCATAGCAAGGGAGTATAACATACTTGTATTTGCTCAACGTTTGTCTTTGTTTTATTTGCGATCGTCACCAGGCAGTTTTGTTCCTAAATATTTGCATGATTCTCGACTGGATTCGATGTAGAAACATCTATTTCTAAATCATTTATAAAAAAAAAAAAATAAAATAAAAAAAAACTCGATACCTGTGGTAGAATAAACTTAATTTGTCACTCTAATTTCTACTTTGTTCTGTGCTGCAGAGCAGCCGTTTGCACTTTAAGTTAATTGTAGGTGTCTGCTTATGCGATCGTATATCGGAAATTATCAGCTCTGTATTCATATTAATGATAGCCTGACCCCAGGCCCTGTAGGTGAGAGAGCAAATAATTTCGATCGGCGTAGGCATAGCACTATAGGAGCAGGAATAGGTGTGAAGTTTAAAAGTTCGTTTTGCAATCACGAGGTTTCGGGTTCAGTTTCACTGCGCGACACGTTGGGCAAGTGTCTTTTGTTATAACCTCACGTCGACCAATACTTTGTAAGTAGATTTAGTAAACGGACACTACGTGGAAGTCCATGGTATATATATATATATATATATATATATATATATATATATATATATATATATATATTTACCATCATGATCGTAAAATTGTGGTTTCGATTCCTGGACCTGGCGACGCGTTGTGTTCTTGAGCAAAACACTTCATTTCACGTTGCTCCAGTTCACTAAGCTAGCAAAAATGAGTAACGCTGCGATGGATTGGCGTTCCGTCCAGCTGGAGAACACATACGCCATTGAAACGGGGAAACCGGGCCCATGAGCCTGGCTAGGCTTTAAAAGGGCGCATTTATACTTTTTCGCCCCAACTTTCTCTCACTCTTTCTTCCAGCTGGGGGGAATATATACGCCACAGAAACCGGGAAACCGGGCCCGTGAGCCTGGCTAGGCTTGAAAAGGGGCGTATATATATATATATATATATATATATATATATATATATATCATTAGCATCAATTTAACCTAAATTCCCCCTTCTTCGCAATCTCCTTTTCTTTATTCTTTACAACTTTAGACAATCGCCTACTCCCAAATTTTTGACCTCTCCCTTCTCTCTTACCGGCCATTTTATTTCTTCGCACATTCATTGTTTTTTTTTTTTTAGTTCGTTCTTCCGGCTTCACCATTCGTTTTAAATTATATCTCTGGCGAGTTAACTTGGGATTCCTTAACGACAGAGTAAACCATCATATAACTAACGTATCTTCGGCCTGAAGAGTAGCTAGTGGAGTATCCCTCGTTCAGTAATTACTTCCTAGGATCTGCTAGCTAAGGAACATATGTAACCTGGATTTTACGTGCCCCACTCCCTCATTTTGGGTTTTCATTCGCATTAATAGCAGCACTAGTTGCTAACCGTGAACTATGAAAGAGATTTTGTTTCTTCCTACGTATTGTGGGAAGAAGTTGACAAGAGCTTGGGTTTGCGGGTTGCCACCTGGGATAGAACCCGAGTGAATAAAAGACACTATACGCCGGGGTCTGGGTGGCAGCGGATCCAAGCTGCTTATTGTTAAAATATTGCTGGCGGCTGATTGAGTTGGGTCCAAAGCTGTTTTGACCCTGTAGATCCAATCAGCTAAGAATCTGGTCTTTCCAGATTTTTTGAAAATGGTTGGTTGCAGGTACCCAATGATACTTGAGGGACGCCTCTCCCCCCAAGTGTCACCTGTGCCTAGAACCAGGGCACATTAAAAAGAACTGTCCCAGGACCAGAGTAGGGTCCTGGAACAGTTGGTTGAGGAAGATCTCCCCCTCCTCCTTCGGAGGGAGAGATGGAGGTAGTCGAGGAGGTGGAGACCTCCCCGGAAAAAAGGGGAAAAAAGGAAGAAGGTGGGCAACAATGATTGCCTACCGAAGGACCCCAAAGCTGCGGGTGAGAGGGATGATCCTCCAATTAAAGCAGAGGAACTACACCCTCCCGTATCAAAGACAAGAAAAAGAATGGGACAGTGCCGGCGGTTAGCAGTACACTGCCGGTATGTCCTGAAACCTCGTCGGTGGGAATTGTGCCACCGACGGAGGAAACTGTATCCCCACTCCCAGTATAATGAATGAGGAATTTGTGATCTTCTTTCTTAAGGGAGGGGCCGTAGATAACTTTGTGTGGAATCTGGAAGGTCGGGAAGAGGAGGTCCTGTCCTGCACTGAAAGCCCGGATTGGCCTCTGCAGGTGACTGCGGAGGTCATGGCGGAAAATGATTTCTTCAGGGTGATGGACTCCTTTACCAAAGACGAATACAATTTTTACTTATGGGGCCCCGATTTGCGACTGCAGGATTGCCTGCAGGCGGCAAGAGATTTAGTCGGGGAGGTAGAGTAAGAGGTCTTAGTGCCTCAATTTGAACTTGGTGATTTTGGTAAGAGGCTTAGCGCCTCAATTTGAAAGAACGATTGAATACAATTGCTGAACTTTCGTGAGATTTGATTGATAAGAAACTCAGCACCTCAATTTGTAATTGTTGTAAGAGGTTCAGTACCTCATTTGTGTTTTTTTTTTAAAAAAGAACAATGTTTTCGGGAAGTAGCAATCGGTGGGAAATTGTCTGCTTCCCCCACCAATCATCTCTTTTTTTCATGCCATCATCATTGTGTCTGTGTCCAGCCCGCAAGCTTCCATCTGTATCATGCCTTTATGGCAAATGTAATGAAATAAAGAAGCTTGCTGTCCAACCACATGATTCCGGGTTCAGTCCCACTGCGTGGCACTTTGGGCAAGTGTCTTCTACTATAGCCTCGGACTGACCAAAGCCTTGTGAGTGGATTTGGTAGCCGGAAACAGAAAGACGCCCCGTTATGTATATGTGTCTGTTTGTGTGTGTTTACTCCCCTCCCCATCACTTGACGACCGGTGCTAGTATATTTACATCCCCGTAACTTAGCGGTTTGGTAAAAGACAGATAGAATAAGTACCAGGCTTCAAAAGAGGAAATAAGTACTGGGGTCGATACATTCAGCCTCATGACTGAAATAAGTAAACGATTAGGATAAAAGAAAACTAAATGTATATTAAAAAAATTGCCATCTTTTATCTTTTACTTGTTTCTGTCATTAGACTGCAGCCATGCTGGGATACCACCTTGAAGAATCGACCCCAGTACTTATTTTTTAAAGCCTGATAATTATTCAATCGGTTCCCTTTGCCGAACTGTTAAGTTACGTGGACGTAAAAACACCAACACCGGTTGTCAAGCGGTGGTGAGGGACACACGCATTCACATACATGTGGTTTGTAATTAGAAACCTGAAGTCACATTGGTTTCAAATTTTGGCACAAAGCCAGCAATTTTAGGGCAGGCGGTAAGTCGATTACATCGACTCCAGTGCTTAACTGGTACTTATTTTATCGATCTCAAAAGGATGAAAGGCAAAATCGACCGCAGCGGAAATTGAAATCAGAACGTAAAGATGGACAAAATGCTGCTCAGCATTTTGGCGGTGTGACACTGTTTCTACCTGCTCACCGCTTTACAACCTGAATATAGATTAATGTGGTTGCTATTGTCTCATATTCCAGAACTTCGTATAACACATACCTTATGAAATATTCTGCTTCTGCAAAAGGATTGAGAGGTAGACTTACATCTCTGTACTAGGAACTTTGCGGATTTTCCAAAGAATCAAATAATTTGCTAAGTGAGACATCCTTTCCCTACAAATGTATTTTGCTGATGATTTGTAGTCAGTGGTGAAAGCTTTTCTTATATAATTATCTGATCCAAACATTCATTCTGTTATAGAACTCTTAAAAAAAAAACTCCTGCAATTCTGTTTAACAAAATTAATGTGAAACGGCAGGAACAGGCGATAGATTTGCAGTATCAACTACAAGATTAAATAATATATGATATGAATGCTTGTTAGATATTGGACAGAATTTAGACAAAACTACAAGAAACTTAATTTATTGTCTCAATCAAAGCAGATCTATCACCGTTAATGTAGTTCTCTTGTGAGCCCCCTCAACTAGAATGTCATTATAGCTACTGCATTGCAGGGAGACATCCATATATGTGAAGTAAATGTTGATGTTTATGTCGCTAATCGTATATATGCTGCAAAGAATAAGAATGAAGTTGTTAACGGAACATTTTGGAAGGGAGAAACTTCACAATATTTACGGCCCATAAGCTGTTATATTTCGCTTTACACTGCAAGCCAGATAAATTTTCTCCGAGTGACATTCGACATTTGGATTACATTTCACAATTCACGAGTGATATACGATATATTCCAGGTTCTGAAAACATTGTTGCAGATTCCTTATCCCGTTTACTTGTAAACGCATTATTTTCAACTGCAGAAATTAACTTGGCCGAAATGTCTGAAGATCAACCATCCGTTGATTTGAATAATATACAACAACTAGAACTAATTCCTTTCGACCTCCAATTTTCCCCGGTTGCGACATCAAACAAACAGATCCTTTGCGATTTTTCTCCTGGTAAACCTCGCCCTTTAGTTCCTGAAAAGCATCGCCGTATCGTTTTCTCAGCACTACCCAATATTTCACATCCTGGTATAACAGCAACATTGAAACTTATTTCAGCTCATTTCGTTTGGCCGAACATGCGTCGAGACAGAGCTAATTGGTCTCGTACCTGTGTCGAGTGTCAAAGATCCAGGTACATAAACATATCCGCGCACTGTTAGGTACTTTCTCCTCTCCAGATGCACGATTCCAGCACGTACATGTTGATATAGTAGGACCTTGGCCTGCGAGTCAGGGCTACACGTTTTTATTAACCTGTATCGATCGTTTTTCCCGCTGGCCAGAGGTCATTCCACTCACAGACATCACTTCTCTAACTATGGCACAAGCTTTAGTCACAGGATGGATCTCTCGTTTCGGAACACATTTAAAAATAACAACAGATCGCGGACGTCAATTTGAAGCTAAGCTTTTCCAGAGGCTTACCAAAATTTTAGGAAGTAAACACATCCATTCTACTAGTTTCTACCCAGCTTCGAACGGTATGGTCGAAAGATTTCACCGACAGATTAAAGCTGTGTTGTGTGCTTCTGCTGATTCATCTCGATGGATTGAATTTCTTCCGTTTGTTCTCTTGGGTCTCCGCTCTTCTGTCAAAGAAGATATTGGATATTCTCCTGCAGAATTACTTTATGTTTCTTCCTTGACGCTGCCAGGTCAGGTGATTGTTCCTGCAAACACACAAGATATCGACACTACCAGTTTCGTTGAATGCTTGCGTGATTATATGTCAAAGTTACCACATATGAACACCAGAAAACAAGACATTAAAACATATTTGCCTAAGGACTATTATTCCCGAACTCATGTTTTTGTTTGCAACGATGCCGTTAAACATCCTTTAACAGTACCGTATTCTGGACCCTTTCGTGTGCTTTCTTGTACAGATAAAGTTTTCATCTAATTTATGTGGTGGAAATATATAGTCAGTACAAGATGTTGATGTGGCTGCGTGTATGTAATTACAATAGTTCACAAAGAGATTAAGAATAAATTCAAGATCTATATATTTACTACTTAAAAATATATTTTATTTACTGTTCGATGATGATACATATCTGGTTGAATGAAGTAATCTATGCAAGAATGAAGTAATCTATGCAAGTAATCTATGCAAGAAAGATTTTAGATACAGAATCTGGTTGAATGAAGTAATCTATGCAAGAAAGTTCAGAGATAGAAAATGTAGAAGTAACAGATAAGTGGTGGTTTTCAGTCATGTGACCTAGAGAAATATACTGACATAGCAATGACGTGAATGGCTCTAAGTCTAATCGACTAAGAAGCGAAGAGCAGGGTTAGCAAGCTGTTTTTATTAATGGAACGTTAGACATTCTAGAAATTTCCAAGAGAAACGCTAAGCTTCTTGAATAATTAAGAATCACGTTTCATGACACAGATGCTTTAAGAAACTTAGTAAAAGGAGGTTACTCTATAATCTTTCTTGCAAAGGAGATCATTCAACTACTTAGTTACATAGACAACTACAGGTGTAAATGCTTTGCTGAGGACATCAGATATACCCGAGATATGTATGTAGTTGCCACCCGTACTTGGAGGGAAAATTAATATATCTATTTCTTTATTGCCCACAGGGGGCTAAACACAGAGGGAACAAACAAGGACAAACAAAGACATTAAGTCGATTACATCGACCCTAGTGCGTAACTGGTACTTATTTAATCGACCCCGGAAAGATGAAAAGCAAGTTCGACTGCGGCGTAATTTGAACTCAGAACGTAACGGCAGACGAAATACCGCTAAGCATTTCACCCGGCCTGCTAACGATTTTGCCAGGTCGCCGCCCTGAAAATTGATATAATATCAATTATCAACTAATATAGTCCATTTACTTACAGTACAATTATTTTTAATTAGCTTGTTAATGTTCACTGTATGAAAAAAATATTGGTTTCAAATTTATGCACAAGGCCGGCAATTTCAAAAGAGAACGTTAGTCGATTGCATTGACCCCAGTGCTCTACTGCTACTTATTTTATCGACACCGGAAGGATGAAAGATAAGGTCAGCCTCGGCGGAACTTGAACTCAGAACGTAAAGACAGAAGAAATGCTACTGAACGTTTTTACTAAACGAACAAGGTTGGAACGGAAGATTTGAATTAAAAATAAAGAGAAGGGAAAAACAGAAAGCGAAAGACGAAGATAAGTTATCAAACGTTTATCTTCCACTTGTTTCATTTATTGAACTGCGGCCGTGCTAGGGCATCGCCTTGAAGGGTTTTGTCGAACAAATCGATCCCAGTACATTTTTCTAAACTTGGTACTTATTCTATCAGTCTCTTTTGCCGAGGCGATAGGTTATGGGTACGTTAACAAACCAGTACCAGATATCAAGCGGTGATGGAGCACGCACGCACACACACACACACACACACACACACACACACACACACACACACACACACGACGAGCTTCTCTCAGTTTCCGTCTATCAAATCCACTTAGAAGGCTTTGGTCGGCCGGAGCTATAGTAGACGACACTCGCCCAAGATACTGCGCAGTGGGACTGAACTTAAGACTACATATTTGGAAAATAAGCGTCTTAACCATGGTGAACAGATAGTAGAACTTTCTAAAGATTTGAAATAGCAATAAACTGTTAACATTTGAAAACCCTACGACGATATTTACCTCCTCGAATAATCATCATCTTTATTCTTTAAAAGATATCTATCTATTAAAAATATTTTTCTTGTCAAAAATATTTATCCAACTCATATTCATATTTTCATATTTAATTATCTTATCAGAAGTAGTTTCATCAAATTGTTATCGCATTATGAAACCATCACTACTATTTTCAGCTTCCTTATGACCTATATCTGGCTGTATAGTTCAGGTGAATGACCGAATCCAAGCTTAGTTGTTTAGAAGGAGATTATATTTTTCAGAGCATTCACCTCATGATGAGGGAGTTGTGCACTTATAATATTTATATCCATTTTGCGTTTCCAGTTGTTTGATCACTGATTATCACCACGTGTTATAGTCTTGGATTTGCACATGGTTCCAAAAATAACATTTGTTTCTAACTTATTGTAAGAACGTTATTATGCTTAATTTAGAAATGAAAGTTCTTAGTTTGATTCCCGCCTGGGACTATGTATATAACCTATGATACCCTATGGCGATCGACTATCAAACCGACCGCAAAGAAGTGTAAATACGATTTTTGTAAGACACAGGCGTGGCTATGTGGTAGGCATAGGTGTATGAGTGTGTGTATTCTTGAATTGTTTGTTTCACAACTATGTGGTTTTGAGTTCAGTCCTACTGCTTGGCATCTTGGGCACGTGTCTTCTGCTATTGCCCTGAGTTGACCAAAGCCTTGTGATGGATTTTGGTAGACAGAAACTGAAAAAAAAACATGACGTATGTATGTGCGTTATTTGTATTTGTATAACATTCTCCGTTTTTCTTTTCAGTCCTTGTTTTCGTATACATTCGCTGCTTTCTTCCAAGGAATCTAATGCTCTTAGCTTAGTTTTTCCTTAGGGCTGGCCAAATTGGAGCAATCTCGAGCATAACCAGCCGAAATCTGGAACTCGACTGACGAAAGAAAACTCCGAATGGCACGTCCTTGTTTTCTCTATATCGTCTATCTGGATGTTTTGTTGTCCCTTTTTTTGTATCACCTAACTGTCTGGATGTTTTGCGTTCTTGTCCCATTTTGTATTTTATATATATATATATTCGTTGCGTGCATCCGGACAAAGGCAACCACCCATTAGTGCGTTCATGGATGACCTCACAATCATGACAGAATCAGCCCTAGGCTGCCAGTGGATTATTCAGGGACTCGAAAAGGTGATGGCGTGGGCTCGGATGCGTTTCAAACCAACCAAATCAAGATCTATGGTACTGAGGAAAGAGAAGGTGGAGGACAAGTTCCGAATTAACATCTCAGGAACAGCAATTCTAACAATCACAGAGAAGCCAGTCAAGAGCTTGGGCAAGGTTTTCGACAGCTCATTGAGAGATACTACATCTATCCAGTCGGCCTGTAACGAGTTGGATGGCTGGTTGAAATCCATGGACAAGTCAGGCTTACCTAGGAAGTCCAAAGCCTGGGTCTACCATCACGGCATTCTTCCTAGGATCCTGTGGCCCCTCCTTGTCTATGCAGTCTCCATCTTAACAGTAGAGACCTTAGAGAGGTGGGTCAGCAACCACATCCGGAGATGGCTCTACGGCAGCAACACCAAACTGCAGTTGCCTTTCAAATCATTGGAAGAGGAATTCAAGGTGGTAAGGGCCAGAGAAGTGGTCCAGTACAGGGACTCTTGTGATCCGAAGGTAGCTAAAGCAGGGATCCAAGTGAGAGCTGGCAGGAAGTGGAGAGTAGAGGACGCAGTTCAAGCGGCAGATGCAAAGCGCTTCCTACCCTCCAAGAAAACCATCGCCTTTGTCAGAGTTGGAGAACAGCTAACCCCTGCCAGAAAAACATCGGCGGGCATCCTAACATCTGCAAGAGACTGGCAGCTACTGGTGGATCTTGAGTGTCAGCTGAAATTCCCTGGCCATCATTGCAGTCACCACCCTGCGACCAGACTTTGTCCTTGTGTCTGAGTCCACCAAGCAAGTGGAGCTGCTGGAGCTGACTGTTCCATGGGAAGATCGCCTGGAAGAAGCTTTTCAGAGAAAGCTCTCTACGTACGCGGGTCTGGTCAGTGACTGCCAGTGGGTTGGTTGGAGAGCGAGGTGTCTCCCAGTGGAGGTTGGATGCAGGGGTTTGGCAGCCTTCAGCAGTTTAAGGCCATCCGCAGTACCTCCGATGCGGCAGAGAGGGCCTCAAGATGGCTGTGGATCAAAAGAGAAGAGTCATGGGGGTAGCTAGCTGGCCATCTGGACACAAGCTGGGGTCTGATCAGCCCCAGTTGGGTCACCTGGAATAGGGTGTATGATGTTGAAAGACCCGAAACACCCGATGATACCAGGCACATCACTGAAGATGTGTCCAGTTGCATCAGTCATTGATGTATGCACACAAAACATATATATATATATATATATATATATATATATATATATATATAATTGAAAAAAGATTAGAGATTTATACAAATCAAATTTTTATATGTAAAAGATGTGGTGGAAATAGCACAGAAGTAAATCTAAGACATTTCAATTTAGAAAGAATTTAATAAAATGATTTTAGAATTATATAAAGAAAATATTGTACATCATAGGATTGATATTTTCTGCAAGTCAAGTTACTTCAATAAACTTGACAAAGTCGATCTCGGTAGAACTTGAACTCAGAACGTAAAGACGAAATACCGCTAAGTATTCTGCCAGCTCGACGCACTGTGCTAACCTCTAATATTAATCATTGACTATTATCATATTTTCTTCACAGCTCAATTACTTTTGGTTGACATTAACTATGTTAATATTAACTTAAGTATTGCTTACCATGTAAATGGCGTTCTTGGAAAGTAATTTATCTGTAATTTTCGTATATGTTATTTTCGTATGCCTACTTATGTACAGTAGAGTACATCTCTTTAGTGATTCACTAATCACTTAAGCAGGCACATTGAAGTCGTTATTTTGCTGAGGAGACATAAAAAGCCTGAAACATAACCAGAGGTGTTGTTCGTATTTCTCGGAATAAATAATACTTCTGAGTACCCTGGAACATCTGTGGTTCATACATGTTCTTATTAACATTTTCGTATATTAATTTATGGATCTTTATCGTTTCATTTATGTTAAAGATTTCGTCAATTTTATCTAAGGTTTCGTGTTCCATATTAAGGTTGTTTAAAGCGTAACACTCGGGCTTTGTTTCATTATTCTTGATATTTCGACTGCATCTTCGATTTTGTACGACTGTTAAAAGCGGTAAAGGTGTAACACTCGAACGCACATCTTAACAAGTAGAACAATAACTGAAATAATATTTCTCATTGATAAATACCGTCAAGGATATCAAGTGTAGGCACAGGCATAACTGTGTGATAAAGAAATTTGCTTTGCAACTCTATGGTTTCAGGTTCAGTCTCACAGGCGGCATCTTGGGCAAGTGTCCTCTACTGTAACCCGGAACGATCAAGGTAAATTGAATGAATTTGGTAGACAGAAACTGAGTAAAAACAAATGGTGTGTGTGTGTATATATATATATATATATATATATATATATATATATATGCATGTATTTATGTAAGCGCGTGAGTATATCTCCCTACCGTGTGGCAACTGGTGTTGGTTTGTTTGCGTTCCCCCGTCAATTAGCGGTTCGACTTAACGAGAGTAATAAAACAAGTGTCAGACTTAAAATAAGTATGGTGTCTGTCGAGTTCTTCGTTGAAACCCTGCAATGCGATGCTCCAGTATGGGTGCAGTACAGTAACCGAAACAGATAAAAGGAATGTCATTTCGTCACAGCGCTTTTATTTCTTGTTATCTTGTTAATTGTTTACCGCACGTTTCATGCTAATTCTACAGATAAAAGAAAACCAAAAAACAAAAACACGAGGTGAGACTTGGGATGAGGATAGAAAACAAGATTAAAGATGCTAAGCAATCGAATGTTTCTATACATTTTATATCCTTTCTTGTAACAAAGAATAGATATATTTTTATGGAATTTCCCTGGGGAGATTTTGAAATGACAGAATTCGAACTGCTTCCCCAACACTTTCCAGGTAATTAAAACGTTAAGAAGGATTTTCTCAAACATATTATTCCGGTCTTAATCACATCTTTAGATGTAGTTATTGCATTAGAAGCAACTTGTTTTATTGGCATAAATCCAGCTTCACTATTTTCAGCCTTCTCGTGACCTATATTTTATAAGTACAGGTAAATGACCGACTGTGAGAATTTCTGTTATTAAGGGGATTATGTGTTTTTCAGAGTATTGACCTCATAGCAAGGGAGTATAACATACTTGTATTTGCTCAACGTTTGTCTTTGTTTTATTTGCGATCGTCACCAGGCAGTTTTGTTCCTAAATATTTGCATGATTCTCGACTGGATTCGATGTAGAAACATCTATTTCTAAATCATTTATAAAAAAAAAAAAATAAAATAAAAAAAAACTCGATACCTGTGGTAGAATAAACTTAATTTGTCACTCTAATTTCTACTTTGTTCTGTGCTGCAGAGCAGCCGTTTGCACTTTAAGTTAATTGTAGGTGTCTGCTTATGCGATCGTATATCGGAAATTATCAGCTCTGTATTCATATTAATGATAGCCTGACCCCAGGCCCTGTAGGTGAGAGAGCAAATAATTTCGATCGGCGTAGGCATAGCACTATAGGAGCAGGAATAGGTGTGAAGTTTAAAAGTTCGTTTTGCAATCACGAGGTTTCGGGTTCAGTTTCACTGCGCGACACGTTGGGCAAGTGTCTTTTGTTATAACCTCACGTCGACCAATACTTTGTAAGTAGATTTAGTAAACGGACACTACGTGGAAGTCCATGGTATATATATATATATATATATATATATATATATATATATATATATATATATATATTTACCATCATGATCGTAAAATTGTGGTTTCGATTCCTGGACCTGGCGACGCGTTGTGTTCTTGAGCAAAACACTTCATTTCACGTTGCTCCAGTTCACTAAGCTAGCAAAAATGAGTAACGCTGCGATGGATTGGCGTTCCGTCCAGCTGGAGAACACATACGCCATTGAAACGGGGAAACCGGGCCCATGAGCCTGGCTAGGCTTTAAAAGGGCGCATTTATACTTTTTCGCCCCAACTTTCTCTCACTCTTTCTTCCAGCTGGGGGGAATATATACGCCACAGAAACCGGGAAACCGGGCCCGTGAGCCTGGCTAGGCTTGAAAAGGGGCGTATATATATATATATATATATATATATATATATATATATATATCATTAGCATCAATTTAACCTAAATTCCCCCTTCTTCGCAATCTCCTTTTCTTTATTCTTTACAACTTTAGACAATCGCCTACTCCCAAATTTTTGACCTCTCCCTTCTCTCTTACCGGCCATTTTATTTCTTCGCACATTCATTGTTTTTTTTTTTTTAGTTCGTTCTTCCGGCTTCACCATTCGTTTTAAATTATATCTCTGGCGAGTTAACTTGGGATTCCTTAACGACAGAGTAAACCATCATATAACTAACGTATCTTCGGCCTGAAGAGTAGCTAGTGGAGTATCCCTCGTTCAGTAATTACTTCCTAGGATCTGCTAGCTAAGGAACATATGTAACCTGGATTTTACGTGCCCCACTCCCTCATTTTGTGTTTTCATTCGCATTAATAGCAACACTAGTTGCTAACCATGAACTAGGGGGAAAAAAAAGTATTTTTTCAGCTTGTCTAATTTCGATATGGGGACAAGCCAACAATCTTCAACGTCAATAAACTATCATTGCTCAGTAGTTAGATCGTCGGGCTCAATTCCGGACCGGGCTGTGTGTTGTGTTCTTCAGCAAGACAATTTATTTCACGTTGCTCCAGTTCACTCAGCTGTAGAAATGAGTTACAACGTCACTGGTGCCAAGCTGTATCGGCCTTTGCCTTTCCCTTGGATAACATCGGTGGAGTGGAGAGGAGAGGCTGGTATGCATGGGCGACGCCTGGTCTTCCATAAACAAACTTGCTCGAACTTGTTCCTTTGAAGGGAACTTTCTAGGTGCAAACCCATGGTCATTTATAACCGAAAGGAGATTCTACCCTTATATATATATATATATATATATATATATATATATATATATATATATATATATATATATATATATATATAATTTAGATTAAAAATTGAATGTGGTACTTAAGTTTAGGCACCAGAATATAGTATGGTATTATCCAAACAATTCCAAAAACAAGGTGATCAAAGATCAAAAAGAGCAGCACGGATTTTAGTTTTGGATTTAAAATCCGTGTTGCTTTTTTTGATTTATATATATATATATACATATATATATATATATATATATATATATATATATATATACAGGTGTCCCAAAAGTCACTGATGGGTTTCAGTATTTTATAACTTCCTTAACTATGCAAACAGATGTATGAAAGTTTGATACAATGTAAAAGACATAATGGAAATTAATATGCTCAAGTCAAATTTTGCAAAATCAGTACATCATATATAAAAAATGACATCGCTTAAATGGCAGCCGTTTTCGGTTTCGCACGTCTGTACTCTTACCAAAACTTGCATCATAACACCCTCAAAAGTTTCAGACCTCACTTCTCTGATTTCTCTATGGATGATCTTTTTCAGTTTCACCAGGGTCTCCGGTTTGTTGGCGTAAACCCTCTCTTTCAGGTATCTCCACAAGAAAAAATCCGGACTGGTCAAGTCTGGGGAACATGAAGGTCGTTCAAAGTAGACCTCACAAATGGTTCCAGCAAAATTGGGCGCCTGCTCATACCGAAAGAGAAACACTGCAGTCAGTTGCTACGCCAGTGCATTGGAGAGAGAATAATCTTCTGCTACGGCAATATCAACTGGCCATCAGTGATACCCTGTATATATATATATGTATATATATATATATATATATATATATATATATATATATATATATATATATATATATTATTTTGTTTAAAAGAGTTCCAACACTGTCTGTTTTCTATGTTTTATTTATATTGAATACGTATTTTCTATACCTTGTGTTATTTCATCATGGCCGGTATGACAGACTTTAACTGTTAAATAAAACATAGAAAACAGACAGTGTTGGAACTCTTTTAAACAAAATAATATATTCCTCTATACACAATCATACAAAACCTCTTTTTTGTATTTATTTTTACTCGCATATATATATATATATATATATATATATACGTGTGCTGGTTTGTTTATGTCCCCCTGAATTGAGGATTAGCAAATGAGACCGATAGAGTAAGTATCAGACTTTAAAAATAACTACTAGGGTCGATTTGTGTTATTAAAACCTTTCAGGGTGGTGCCCAAGCATGACTGCAATCCAGTGACTGAAGCAAGTAAAAGACAAAACTATGCAAATCGTACTGTACCCGGATACTTAGCGACCTCTTCGTTTTAAAGAAAAATACAAGTCTTTCTATGGCTGAATCACTGAGCCATAAGACGGTTTGAATTACAAGATTGTACGTTCCATTCCTTAATTCTTTTGTTCTTTTTCTTGTTTCAGTCATTAAAGGGTTTTTTAGTCGAACAAATCAACCCAGGACTTATTCTTTGTAAATCTAGAAAACGTTCATTTACTTTCTTTTGCCGAACCGATAAATTACGGGGACGTAAACACACCAACATCGGTTTTCAATTGATGGTGGTGATGGGGACAAAAACAGACACACATACACACACACACACACTTATATTGCAGGCTTCTTGCAGACTCCATCTACCAAATCCACCCACAAGGCTTTGATCAGCCCGTGTCTATAGTAGAAGACACTTGCCCAAGATGCCACACAGTGGAACTGAACCCGAGACTATGTGGTTGGGAAGGAAGCTTCTTTCCACACAACCACGCCCATTTGATTTCTTTTCATTGAGCATAATTTATCTTAATGTAATTATTTTATGTATGTAATTATGCGTACCCTTGTACGCCGTAACATTTATAGATAATATATATTATATTACTAGTGGAGGCGCAATGGCCCAGTGGTTAGGGCAGCGGACTCGCGGTCATAGGATCGCGGTTTCGATTCCCAGACCGGGCGTTAAAGCTCCACGAAGCTCCAGCAGGGGATGGTGGCGAACCCTGCTGTACTCTTTCACCACAACTTTCTCTCAATCTTACTTCCTGTTTCTGTTGTGCCTGTAATTCAAAGGGTCAGCCTTGTCACACTGTGTCACGCTGAATATCCCCGAGAACTACGTTAAGGGTGCACGTGTCTGTGGAATGCTCAGCCACCTGCACGTTAATTTCACGAGCAGGCTGTTCCGCTGATCAGATCAACTGGAACCCTCGACGTCGTAAGCGACGGAGTGCCAACAACAACAACATTATATTACTAATTTATAAATAATATACACAATTCTGTCAAAACTGTATGGAATATATCATCTGTACTGTACGTACACAGCGAGCGACTCCCCTTGTGGTTAGCATCTTAGTCTCGATATTTTTCCATTTGCTTTTATCTTTTTTTTTTTTCAGTAATTGGACTGCAGCCACGCTGATTCACTTTCTTGAAGGGTTTAGTCGGGGAAATCGATTCCATTAATTTTTTCTTTTTTTTTGCTATAAAATGTGGTACTTATGCTATTGTTTACGTCCATTTAACCTAGCGGTTATGGTGACGTAAAGAAATAAGGGAGGGGACAAACACAAAGACGCACGTGCGCGCGCGCTTCAGTCTCCGTCTATTAAATATACTCATAGGGTTTTGGTCGGCCAGGGGATATAGAAGTCACTTGCCCAAGGTACCACAAAGTGGGCCTGAACTCGGAACCATGTGGCTAGAAAGCAAACTTCCTACCACACAACCACCTCTGCGACGTTCTAAAGAGAAAAAAAAATCAGGGGCTAAGATACATCGATTGCTAATTTATAGATAATATATAAAAGGATAAAGGTCATTCCGAAATCATATAAGCTCATCGGCCCGGTTTCCCGGTTTCTATAGCTTATAAATTCCCCACCTGGACGGAACACCGATCCGTCGCAGGATTACTCATTTTTTCCAGCTGAGTGGACTGGAGCAACGTGAAATGAAAAGTTTTGCTCGAGAAAATAACGCGTCGTCCGATCCAGGAATCGAAACCACAATCTTGCGATCGTGAGTCCAACACCCTAACCGAAACTCTTCAAAGAATAAAACTGCCCCGTGATGATTAGGAATTAAGCAAATATGTAAATTTGATGATCAGAAATCAAGAAATGTGTAAATATAAATATTGATATACTTGTACTCCCTCGGCACGAGGTGAATGACCTGAAATATATAATCCCTTTATTAACAGCTAGTCTCACTCTCGGCCATTCACCTGTACTTATAAAAATGTAGGTCACGAGAAAGCTTAAAATATAGGTCGTAAGATGGTTTCATGCCAATAAAATGATTTGATTGGTTTGTTTCTAATGCAATAATCAAATCTAAAAGTATGATTAAGACGTGAATAAACGTGTTAAGAATACATTCAGATTTAGTCATTAAAATACATTTCGAAAATTGCGAACAAGCTGTAGGATTCTGTCATGATATTTTTTCTCATTAATTATTATGAAGCATTTGTTTTTAAGAGAACAGCAAACCATGATTTGGAATTTCTCGAACTGGTTTTAAATCTTGTATTTTGTTCAAGAGATTTTTTTTTCTGTTTGTTTTGTACATAATTAATGTTCTTATATTCTCACACTTATCCTGATATTTTTGGAATATATTATAAGCTTCAGGAAAAAATTTCGACAATTTTGTTGTTGCAAGAACTCAGAAAATCCAAATTTTTTGTTCATTCTGTCTTTGTCAACCACCCCTTTATCATTTACAATTCATTAATAACCGACTGTGAGAATTTCTGTTGTTAAGGGGATTATGTGTTTTTCAGGGTATTGACCTCATAGCAAGGGAGTATAACATATTTGTATTTGCTCAACGTTTGTCTTTGTTTGATTTGCGATCGTCACCAGGCAGTTTTGTTCCTAAATATTTGCCTGATTCTTGACTGGATTCGAAGTAGAAACATCTATTTCTAAATCATTTATAAAAAAACTTGATACCTAGGCTAGAATAAACTTAATTTGTCACTCTAATTTCTACTTTGATCTGTGCTGCAGAGCAGCCGTTTGCACTTTAAGTTAATTGTAGGTGTCTATATATGTGATCGTATATTATATTCAGTTTTCTTTTTATGGTTAAAATTTTAGAGAAAGTCTGACATTGAAGCATAATCTTTTATACTTCACGGACACGGATATAAAATTAATTAGCAATAAGTGTTCGGAAATTACATCGAAACTCTTCACAGAAACTAGACTGCGATGATGTACACATTCAGGAATAAAACTGCCCCGTGATGATCAGAAATCAAACAAATGGAAATGTGTAAATATATATATTATCTATGCTTGTCTATGCTTGTACTCCCTCGGCACGAGGCCAATGACCTGAAATATATAATCCCCTTATTAACAGCTAGTCTCCCTCTCGGTCATTCACCTGTACTCATAAAAATGTAGGTCACGAGAAAGCTGCAAATAAAGGTCATAAGATGGCTTCATGTCAATAAAATGATCTAATTGATTTGTTTCTAATGCAATAATCAGATCTAAAAGTATGATTAAAACGTGAATAAAGGTGTTAATCATACATTCAGATTTAGTCATTAAAATACAGTCAAGATATTTTTTTCTCATTAATTGGGCAACCTTTTTTTTTTTGAGAAGTGGGCTGCAGTGTTAAAAATATTCAAAATAATTTTTCGTTAGGTGTGCCATTCAGAGATTTCTGTGACTGCGGACTGCAGTTTGCCCATGACTGAGAGAAAGTAGTAAAAAAGTGGTCGATGGTATACAAGTCTGGCAGTAAAGGTCATAAAATTGGTATTCAAAATGATAATTAGCAATGTCATAATGGTTATTTCATCATTAATGAAGGAGGCTGTAGTTGATGAATCAATAAAATCTGGTATGCTCAGAATACAAATCGAAACATCGTAAGCTATTTCGATGAAAAACTAACTTTTTGCTGTCATATAGTACTGGAATAATAGACATTTACGACAGGTTACTAACACAATTGAATTTTATTGATATTACAAAAATATTTCCATGAACTTTAAAAAATGCTAATTTATAATACCTTAGGCGTAAATAAATGTATTACTAGTGCAACAAATGGAGAAGTTTATATGAAAGGAGTACAAAATCTTTTCCAACCTGGCTAAAGACTGAATCACTGTGGCGTAAATCATGATTCTTCTTCATCCTTGTTTTGTTAAATGGAATTGCAATCTTTGTCCAAGAGTGAATGCTTGCGATCGGACATAGTCTTATCATTAAAGGTGCTAAAACTGAGTAATACCATCTGGTTGATAACTGACGAAGAATTAGGGACCTTTTGTCTCCCGTCCGGTTGTATACTCAGTATATGATGTATGTTTTTACCCTGTCGTTGTTTATTTACAATACATTTTTTTCATTTATTAAGTAACGGAACGCACTCCGTCTTTAATTAACAGTAACTTTTATATATCCGTGCAACTTTATTTCTATCCTTCACTTTTTTCTCCTTTTTTTTCTCTCTTGCTATCTTACTTCTTTTTCTAGCCTTTCTTTTTTTCTCTCACTCTCTCTTCTATTTCTAACCTTTCTCCTTGTTCTCCAGTCATCCCTTCCTTTGCTTTCTCTCTGTTACTCTCTCTCTCTCTCTTACCTTCTTTTCCTTTGCCTGCCGCTGACACGTGACCCGTGTCCAGCTCTTCTTTCTCTCCCTTTTTCACACCGGTTGCGTAGCTGACCGGTCTTGAATTTTCTGTGTTCCACTGTCTTGCTGTTTGTTATTTTCTAACCCTTTGAGATGCCTTCTAAGTGTTACTTACCAATCTTGTCTTTTTGGCCCTGAGGCTATATTTTGCTCATTTCTTGTTTGTTTTGTCTTTGTCCGTCATCTTAAATTACATTTATTCACTTTCGTATGTCCTCTCTGTATTGTTTTGTTTGTTCTTGGCCTTATATTCTCTGCAACTTTTGCGGGCTCCGCCAGCATGGGAAGTTCTCAGTCTTATCATTGAAGGTGCGAAACTGAATAATACCATCTGGTTGATAATAACTGATGAAGAATTAGGAAGCTTCTGTGTCTGGCCCCCGTCCGGTTGTACATTCAGTATATGTTGTATGTTTTTTTTTAACCTGTCGTTTATTTACAACTGGTGTACCCGTGCTGTAAGAAATAACGGCATGAAAATGATACGGAAAATAAAAATAGAATAAAAACATTACAACCTCTATCTCAGTAATTGCTTCAACACCACGTTTCTAGTGAAAGCCCTACCAGCAATGAGTTCCTTGTATATAGAGATGTAATTTTACAGAAGCAGAAAATTTCTTGTCTGATGTATAAGCATAAATTCTGAAATATGAGATAATAATAAGAACATTCATGTAGATATATAGTATATATAAATCTCAGTTTGTGTGTATAATGACTAACGCATGCATTTCCACAATTCTCAACCGATTTTCACCAAACTTTACACACACATTACTTATGTCCCAACGATAGCCATGCACTATAACATTTTGCCCAGAGCTCCCGCGTAAATGAACGTAAATAGACATAGTTTTTTGTGGGTAGGATCTTCCATACTTTTTAATCTTTTTATAAAATTGAAAGGGTTTTGTCTATTTATTTCCGCTGTCCACCAACGACGGTGATTCAGTTGACTAGGAACACTATACGCGATGAATGTCCAGTACCAAACTATCTTAATCTACATATTTAAACTGCATTAAACTTTGCCAAGCTTACCTTTACCTATTCTCAGTTACTTGAAAGGTTATGTTCCCTTCCCTCTGTTGTATTTGTTGATACCTTTGTTTACCTTTGATACCGTTGTTTCACTTTAAGGATGCTTATTTATCCATCCATTATGATATTTCGACTGTTGTCCATTGTTTCAAATACGTTTTAGCATTGCCGTTCTAGCTCTTTTTAAACCATCTCATATGATTCGTCCCAAAGAATCAACCTTTAAATAAGAGTTTTGCTTCCACTAGCGAAAGTCATACGTATCTTTCAGAAAGCTCCATACCAATTTAACTTTATGTGGCATTCGGTGTTAGTTTATGCGCAAGCTATGTGGGAAGAATAAAGGGGCTTTTGTTAGCTTATCTCTCCGAAAAAATAGCCCCCTTTCCTATTGAATAAAAAAGAAACTCACAGAGAGGAAGTTTCAACGTCTTCCTTCAATTTTCTTACACCATTTATGTGGCTGTTTGTGACAAGAAATTTCGCTTTCATGTAAAACAACTATATTTTGTAGTCATTATCCGTAATCTGCTCTCAAAACACTTCAGTGGCTCTATTTGCATCGCTTGTAAAATTATATGTTGTATGATCATTAAAGTGTGACGACCTCCACAATAACTAGCCTTCAATTTCATTTTCCGTTCCAAGGTCAACCGGAAACATAGATTGCCGTGCTACTCATAAAGTTTCTCGGTAGTTCAATTATTTGGTGAAAAAATACCACCAAAGCAACTTAAACTGTCGAAAGGACGGCTGTGTTTGCTAGTGTTTCATAAAGAAATTCTGAAATATGAGATAAATGATAACAGCGTTTACATATCTTCAGGCTTCTAATCTAACAACTTCTTTATCCAAGTATTTTCTGATTGTACTTTTGGCAGATCTATTTATAGATCTACCAAAAGTACATAACTCAATGAGTACTTCAGATCAGCGGGTGGAAATTTAGCAGGAATGTGAAGACTGAGAAAATAGCGTGCGACATTTCATTGAATGGGTAGGATATGAACTTGAAAAACAAAGCCCACTTAATAGTAATGTTTAAAAAAAAATTTTTTTTTCCTTTTTCAGAAAAATGTAAGAAAAGCAGATTGCAGAAGACAAAAACGAAGAAATGGTATTTGACATTTTTAAAGAGGGTTGTTTTTTTTTTTTTCATGCACCCTTTTAAAGCCTAGCCAGGCTCATGGGCCCGGTTTCCCGGTTTCTGTGGCGTATGTGTTCCCCAGCTGGACGGGACGCCAGTCCATCGCAGTGTTACTCATTTTTGCCAGCTTAGTGTACTGGAGCAACGTGAAATGAAGTGTTTTGCTCAAGAACACAGCGCGTCACCCGGTCCAAGAATCGAAACCACAATCTTACGATCATGATGCTGACATCCTAACCACGCGCCTCCACAAAGAGGGTTGTGAGTATAATAAATTATTAAACAGTGCTATTGAATGCTTAACATCAAAATTTGAGAAAAACGACACTTTATATGGTTCTATGACTTTGGCATACATGTCACGGAGAGGGGTTGATCTCTGGGCATATATCAAGCAGGCCCACCGTTCTGTGTGATATATATTCTGTTATCACATGAACCTATCCCCTTGTGTGAGGGCTAAATAGGCCCTATAGAAGAATACACTCGTCCAGGGTGCCCTGCAGTAAGACCGAACCTGATATCAAATAGTTGCAAAACGAACTTCTTAACTACAGGGCCATATATGCATCTGAACAACAATAAGTGAAATTTTCTGGAATTTTCTTGGGTGTTGTGGGTGGTGTTGTTGAAAAGACAATATTTTACTGCTATGCTACGTTATTACTTGCTCAATTTATATTTTTTTATATGGAAGAATATTTTTCTTTAAAAAAATGTTTATCCAAATATAACTTGTACTTTCCAATTTGGTTATCTTTGTTGTCTTATCAGAAGCAATCTCATCAAGTTATTCTTGTGGCTTAAAGCCATCTTTGTTATTTTCTGCTTTCGCATGACCTACATTCTATTTTATGATATAGGTGAATGACCGATTCAAAGCAAGACTGTTGTTAAGGAGAAAGTGCTTTTTTTTTCAGGACACTGACGTCATAATTAGGGACTCTATTGAATTATTTTTGTGTTATTCATGATCTAAATAATAATAGTTTCATCTTTTTTCTTTTTTTTCTCCACAAGAAAACCAGATCAGTGGACATTATACGACTTGGTAGAGTCGTTAGAGCGTCAGATAAAATGTCGTACGATATCTGTTTCTATTCTCTGCGCTTTGAGTTCGAATCCCACCGAGGTCGTTTTTACCTTTCATCCTTTCGGGGCAAATTAAAATGTATCTATCTAGGACGGAGGATTGGCGGAACTGCAAAAACATCAAATTGGAAGCATAGATATATTTGTTCCCGCTCTTCGCGTTCCGTGTTCAAATCTCGCCATAGCGATCCCAAATGGTAAACATAATCGGTCGTCGAATTTAACACCAACATCCGACACTTTGGGTGCTTTTAGTAGAATCCACTTTGTTACAAGAATTTGGGCCAAGTTTCTGGTTTGAGAATATCAGCTTCCATCCTTCGTTCCCTTCTCTTTTTCTTCCCACCAGTCTCGGAGACCCTGTACGGAATCATTTGCATTTGCTTCCCTCTTGTCTAGAAAATGATTTTTTTTTTAATTATTCAATATGGAAGCAAAACGAAGAATAATCTCTGGTTTGTGTTCCGTTCATCGGTAATAAACATGTAATCAAAGACGGCGAGCTGGCAGAAACGTTAGCACGCCGGGCAAAATACTTAGCGGTATTTCGTCTGTCTTTATGTTCTGAGTTCAAATTCCGCCGAGGTCGACTTTGCCTTTCATACTTTCGAGGTCGATAAATTAAGAACTAGTTGCGTACTGGGGTCGATCTAATCGACTGCTCCCCACCCGCCAAATAATTTCGGGCCTTACGCCTAGAGAAGAAGAAAAAAAAAGAATAAACATGTAATCAGATTTATGATGTGAATTGTAATATCATTTAATGTTGTATTCTTATAGACAAGTTCCGCTTCTACGGCATATTATGTCTATTTTCATCGAACTTTATTGCTGAAACAAGAAAGGCAAATCGAACTAGATAAATCTTCTGTTTTTTAAAAAAATCTTTTTGCTTGTTTCAGTGTCATTAGACGGTGGTCATGATGGTGCACCGCTTTGAAGGGTTTTAGTCGACTCCAGGACACATCTTTATGGGGACGTAAACACACCAACACCAGTCGTTAAGCGGTGGGTGGTGGACAAACACATATACAAAGACACACATACACGCGCGCGCGCATATTGAGTTAGTGCATAATTAACGATCGTTTTATTTTATTTTGGTGATTTTCGAATAAATTATCCACGCACCTAATATATATATATATATATATATATATATATATATATATATACTAGCAGCTAAGTTTCACCCGGTCGGTTTGGATGATGTGGCTGTAAAATCTGCTCTGATTTAGCATTCGACTTGTTTGGGCACGCTTACTTTAAAAAACAATTTCAGAATGACTTTTTCTGTCAAAACGCTAAAAATAATTGACCAAAAAAACCAAGAGTCAACCAAATCAAAAAATAAACCCAAATACAAAGCTAGCAATGACGAACCATTCCACTTCCACTGCACGCAAAACACATTCACATACCCCCCTTTTACACATATTCACACAGAGTTGAAATGCTATTTGATTATTTTTTCAGCGTACAATTTTCATTATCCCACTAACAAGTATGACATCACCCCTTCCTTCCTTATTCATCTATCACCCCTTCCTTTCTCATTCATAAACACATGAGTATTATTATAGTAGATTATCTCTGTAACCATGGGAGCTATGAAAATAATACAAAGCCCAGCATCACCACCGGATCATTCTACACATGTAATTTTTCGCGCAATTCCACCCAGCCGTTTGACCGTGAATCCCAAGACAAGAAAGAATCGCCAATGTCAAATTTATATGTATAGATATATATACAACGTGGCACTCCATCGGTTACGACGACGAGGGTTTCAGTTGATCCGATCAACGGAACAGTCTGCTCGTGAGATTAACGTGCAAGTGGCTGAGTACTCCACAGACACGTGTACCCTTAACGTAGTTCTTGGGGATATTTAGCGTGACACGGAGTGGGACAAGGCTGGCCCTCTGAAATACAGGTACAATAGAAAACGGAAGAAAGAGTGAAAGAAAGTTGTAGTGAAAGAGTGCAGCAGAGTTCGCCACCACCCCCTGCCGGAGCCTCGCGGAGCTTTAGGTGTTTTTGCTCAATAACCACTCACAACGCCCGGTTTGGGAATCGAAACCGCGATTCTACGACCGCGAGTCCATTACGCCTACACACACACATGGTTTCTTTCAGTTTCTATCCACTAAATCCACTCACAAGGCTTTGGTCGGTCCGAGGCTATGGTAGAAGACACTTGCTGAAGGTGCCACAAAGTGTGATTGAATCCGAAACCTTACTACAGAGCCACGTATAATGATTATATGATATACTTCATTCTATTAAACGTAAATTATTTCACCAACGAATAAATTAAATTAACCTTGGCAATACAGTTTTTTTCCTTTGAAATAAAAAAGAACAACCGATAAAAGAACAGTTTACAAAGTAAAATTATTTGTTGGAAAATAAGACAGTTTACAAAATTAAACGATAGGAAGAAAGAACATATATAAATATATAAATAAATATATAAAAATACCCGCACTCAGTTAAAAATCTTATCAGAGGCCACTGGTGTTTCCTTCTAAAAATTTTGAGGCAACTCGAAACACGGTATTAACATATGTGATGATGAGACTGAGACGATGAAACAGCCAAGCATCTCATAAACGTCACCTGATAATTCGGTAAGACGAGACCTCAATGATGTCAAAAACTTCATTGTCAACAATTCAGATACTGCGAACGACTTAAAAGCCACACGTTAAAATTACGGTATTTTATTCCTATATTCTGTTTAACTGAAGATGCTGTTCACTTCGACATTACTTAAAGCATTAAGAAAATGTGATTTGTTTCATCATACCGTTACTAGATAATTCTATTCTCAGAAGAGATTTGTTGTAGGAACATTTCTAAGTTATTGCCCTTAGTTGGGAAATATATAGTTGGGAAATAATGAGAGAATTGATGATGACCGGTGATCAAATTGATTGAAATGAAGAGTGGATATGATTATTGAAAAACTACACTTGGGAGATGAGCAGTTTGTCTGCTCAAAATGAAACATTCACTTGCTCCTGTAGATATTAGTTTGGAAAGGAGGAATTATTTATAAGAGATCAAACAATGCCCTATCCAGGGAGACTTATTCCTAAGAGCTTCACGTCATAAAGAAGGGAGATAAGCACTAACCTTTAACATTGTTTTTGATGTAGGTACAAAAGCAGCAATTCTTGAGGGGTGGGGTCTGTTAGTCGATATCCACTTAACTGATACTTCATTTTATCAAATACAGAGAAATGAAAGGAAAAGCTGAAGTCGGTGGAATTTAAACTTAGAACGTAAAAAAGTCGAAACAAATTCCGTAAAGCATTTTCTCGATGCTTAGAATGTTCTGCTAACCCACCACCCTAATATGCCTTTAATATTCAGAATCGTGAGTATGCCGGGCATGATGCTTAGCGGCATTTCGTCCGTTATCACGTTCTGAGTTCAAACTCCGTCGAAGTCAACTTTACCTTTCATCCTTTCGGCGGTCGATAAATTAAATACCAGCTGAACACTGGGATCAATGTAATCGACTTACCCCCTCCCCTGAACTTGCTGGCCTTGTGCCTATATTTGAAACCAATATTCTTTCTAATTATTTCCAGTTTTTTTTAGCACAAGGCCGGTAATTTTGAGTGAAGGGGGGAAATTGATTACATTGACTTCAGTACTCAATTGGTACTCTATTTTATCGATTCCCGAAGGACAAAAGGCAAAGTTGGCCTTGGCAGAGTTTGAACTCAGAACCTAAAACCTGCCAAACCTTTTGTCCAATGTGCTAACGATTCTGTTAGTTCCCCACCTTGTCCTGGTTTTAAAATTGGTTTCAAACTTTGGTACAAGGCTAGTCATTTCTGGGAGGGGTAAGTCGACTACGTTGACCCCAGTACTCAACTAATACTTATTTTATCAACCGCCGAAAGGATGAAAGGTAAAGTCGACTTCGGTGGAATTTGAACTCAGAACTTTAAGACAGACGACATGCCGCTAAGAATTTTACCCAGTGCAGTGATGATTCTGCCAGCTCACCGCCTTACCTTCCTTTAACACTAATTTCAAATTTCGGAACAAGGCTAGCAGTTCCGTGGAAGGGTGTAGGTCGATTACATCGATCCCAGCGCTCAACTGGTACTTATTTTATCCGTTCGGGGTCGATAAAATAGTACTGGGGGATCGATATAATCAACTTACCCTCTCCCGCAGTGCTGTCCTTGTGCCAAAATTTGAAACCAATATTTACCAGTGACAAATATCTTTTCTTTACGGCTCAATAATTTCTAATTAACTTTTTAATGTTCACGTGATTAAATGAGTTAACTTTAACAGTATAAAAAACATGGAACAAAGAAAGAATGGAAGATATGAATAAAAAAGGATGTGAAAAGGTCAGAGAGAAAGAAAATGATAAAAATATTCTAAGAAATCAGTCATTTGCATTTTATATTCTTTCTTATAAACAGCAGTTGGTAGAATTGCCTGGAAATTATCTTAGGGGGGGGGGGGGGGTGAAATAGTAGCATTCCAACTGTTGCTCTATGTTATTTACTTTCTCGACTGATACCTTTTTAAAGAAGAATATTCTTCCTGATAAAAACATTTAGATCTTAATCCTACTTTCAGATTCGGTTAATTCATCAAAAGTAATTGAAGCACACCTCAGCTATTATTTTCGTGGGATGAAGCCATCTTTGTTAATTTCAACGCTCTCGTGACCTATATATTTAATGTTAGGGGATCAAGGGATGTAGATGCTGCGTTGTTTCGAAAAGGTCTGGATCTCTTGAAATGGACCGTCTTTGTGAACTCAGAAGGCAGGTTAGTGATGCTGGACGTATCCAACAACGAGGGCTATACCTTTAGACTAGTAGCCGTCTACGCTCCAACAGGGGCTAGGTGGCAAGCTTTCTTTAGATGTCAAAAGGTCCTCTATTGAACCTTACACTTTTTTGTACGAGTGGATGATTGGAATTCCATCTTAGATGCACGCTAGGACTGTGAGGGATTAGCTGATAGGAGAGGGGATGCAGAAACCTCTCAAACAGGCTCAGACATTTCCAGCTAATAGGTACCGGCTTGATTTCTCGAATGTGGCATTGTGAACATGAAGAAACAACATCGGGTCATTCAGACCTTATGCAGATAAAGTATTCTGCAGGTCAGTAGATAGAAATATCGTAGATTGTCAAAAATTCAAAGCAGTGGGCTTCGTAGGCAAGGCTCAGGTTACTGGAAGTTGAACGCATTGTTTCCGGCATGCCAAGCATGCAGAGACCGGATTAAGGAATTAGTTGAGCGGGGGAAATCGTCAACAACAAAGAATGCTAAAAAGAATGATTAGCGTAGAATCGATGTGGTTTAGTAAGAAAGTAACAATAGATAAAACTAGAGTAGAGGAAAACCTACTTATAAACTTATAAGAGGCGATTAGAAAAGACATCGCAACCGAAGTGATTGCGGTGCGATTGGCTCTCAATTAATTCTTCAACACTAAGCACGAAGATTGCGTTGTCAGAGATTAGGTGCGTGCTCCAAGACGCGAAGGGATAAAATCCATTTAATGAGCTCGAGTGGAAAGGTGCAACGTGTCAAATAAATAAAGAAAGAAGAAAGTCCGCAAAAGTCACACAATTCGGTGTTCTGCCGACTATAATGAGCGATGGCTACGGCCTGCAAGCAATACTTTGACTCGAGTGGTACTTAACGATAATAGCAGCAAACCTGAAGGTTTTTACGTATTCCAAATCGTGTGTAGGAACTCTTTGAATTGTTAGTCATTGGTAATTTAATTTATACTACTTGATCAGGTATTGTGTCACGACTAATCTCTGACTGATCATCTTCAATGGCATCGACATAATGTTATCACATGTTCTTTTACAGAGCTTGTATCAATCATTTCATCAGTTCACGTCAACGATGATGCTCGCTGTTTAAACAACTTCAAACAATCGATTCTAGGCTTAACTAAGCAATAAAGGACTATATAAAAGTCTTTGAATTACACATAACAATAATGATATCTATCTATCTAGCTAGCTAGCTAGCTGAGCACGAACAATTGAATTCTCAGCAGGGAGCAGATGATATCAGCTTATGATTACATGAAGGCTGTTTTCACATTTTTGAAACATGGGTTTACAGCGACTCGTAGACTTCTTCCGAATCGACTTACTCCCTCCCCTGAAATTGCTGACCTTCTACCAAAATTTGAAGCCATTATTATTACTAAGAAGGCGGCGAACTGGCAGAATCGTTAGAACGCCGGACAAAAAGCTAAGCGACATTTCGTCCGTCTTTAAGTTCTGAGTTCAAATTCCGCCGAGGTCGACTTTGCCTTTCATCCTTTCGGGGCCGATAAATTAATTACCAGTGAAACACTGGGGTCGATGTAATCGACTAGTCTCCTCCCACCAAATTTCAGGCCTTGTACTTTTAGTAGAAAGAATTATTATTATTAAGACAGCGAGCTGGCAGAATCGTTAACACGCCGGGGGAAATGCTTAGCGGCATTTCATCTGTTTTTACGTTTTGAGTTCAAATTCCGCCAAGGTCGACCTTGCCTTTCATCCTTTCGGGGTCGATAAATTAGGTACCAGTGGAACACTGAGGTCGATGTAATCGACTATCCCCCTCCTCCAAATTTCAGGCCTTGTGTCTATAGTAGAAAGGATTAATATTATTTGCTGTTATTATTGCTGAAAGCATTTTCCTCTTATTATGTCATTTCTGTAATTAAAAAGTAACTTTCACAATTAGCATCAAAGTTATTAGTTTTGAGATGATTAATATTTTACTGTTTGCTTTATTGAATGAGTTGATCCGTTCGAAGCGCCATTCAGTTTGAGATGATATTTAGGTGAGTCTACTTTAGTTAAAATTTTCTGAACTGGGGCAGACCCAAAACCATTTTTAGACATTTGAACATTTTGGAAGTATTCTCTTTGCACTTTACTGTTTCAAGATTCATATCAAAACAATGGAAAACTTCAGCCCACAGGTAAAATGAATCAATAATTATGAGAATGTTTTCAATATATTTTATACGTGACTAATCAAAGAAAATTATTTCCCAAGCTTTACTAACTGAACAGGTATTGTAACTTGTGGCTTCCGAAAATCTAAAGTTTTGAGCAAACTTAGTTTATTGTTCGAATGAATACAATAAACCAAGCTACTATGAATAACGTCTTTACCATTTTTGTTTTTTTACCTTCTCTGTTTCTATGTCCTTAGGGTTATCGCTTATTTCCTAAAGAATATCTCTGATTCCGAGATAAAACTGCCTGTTTTTATGATAGATCACATAATTTTCAACAAGTTGTCTTACAACAATAACATTTTTAAAACAAGAGCACTCCTCTGCCAAGGCAACACCAATATCTTTAATTGTTTATTACCCACAAGGGGCTAAAAATAGAAGTTATACATTACAAAGACAAAACAAAACACATAATCGGGGAAATAAAAAGGCAGAAAGAAATCGAATAAGGAAGAAAAAAAAAAGAACGAATGAAAATATGAAAATGAATAAAAAAAGAAGTGTAATGCCCACTCGACCCCCGAAGTCGAGTGGTTACATTTAATCATTATTTTGGACAGTTTTCCCTCTTTTTCCCCCTTTTTTTTAAAATCAAAAAGTTCACATCTTCATTTTTTAAAAAATATTGTTCATATCATATTTTATATTTTTTTCTAAAATTTTTAAACTCTTCATGTTACACCACGACCGATAGGGTATCATACCGCACCGGCCAGTCAACCATAGTTACCTGTTCTCCATATGAATCCATGAACACGTCATATCTATCGTCATTCAATAGAACACACCTTTCATCCCCCTTGAATTTCTTCCTGGTTAGCTTTACCCTTACTAATCCCTTCCACTTGGATATTCTCCTTTCCACAATCTTTTCGTAGTAGACTAAAAGTGTCTTATATCTAAATTCTTTCTCTCTTGGTTCCCTCTCTACTGTATGCGTATGCTTGAATTTAGGCGGCTCCCTACCTTTTTTTAGACGTCCTCTCTGTTTCTGCTGCAGGTCCTTGCGAGTGTTCTCTTGATTTCGCCTTTTCCCTCATTTTGAGGCAGACAAACCCGTCACTCCCCTCCTTTGCCGCTTTCGTTCCGTCTTCCTTCGTCTTTATTGCTTCTGTATCTCTGGCACACTTCGTATCGCTTTTGCCGTCTCCGTCTTTCATTGCTTCAATTTGTACTCCAATTTCCACTTCTTCTTTGTCTTTCTCCACAGCCTTCCCATTCTGAGAAGGGTTGTGCTTCGGACACTGCGTCCTCATATGGCCTCACACTCAACAGTCCAACCGTGGTCAAAAATGATGAGACTCAAACAAACAAGTTGTTACTCTGAGACGGCGACGTACTCGATTTTTATTACCCACAAGGGGCTAAAATAGAGTTTACACATTACAAAGACAACGTAAAACATATAATCAGGGAAATAAGAATACAAAAAGAAATCGAGCAAGGAAGAAAAAACTTAAAAGAACGAATGAGAATATGAAAATGATAAAATGAGGCGCAATGCCCACTCGATCCCTGGAGTCGAGTGGTTACATTTAGTCATTATTTTGGAGATTTTTCTTTTTTTTTCCCGTTTTTTTTTTAAGTAAATAGTTCACATCTTCATTTTTTAAAATATTGTTCATATATTTTATATTTTTCTCTAAAATTTTTCAACTCTTCGTGTTCCACCACGGGCGGCAGGGTATCATAGCACACCGGCTCGTCAACCCGCTTACCTACACCCCATAAGCAGGTAGTCCATTTTACTGTTTTTAAATGAACAGTTCATATCGGTTTTGCTTCTGTTGGTTTATAACATATACTCTATTAACTCTTCGAAGGCCACCACCGGCGGCAATTCGTCGTAACCAATTGGTATTCCTGTCATCTTTATTCTTTCACCAAACAACTCCTTCAATTTCTCTCCTCTTTCTTTTTCCAGCAAAATAGCTTTAAAACCTTCGCTATACTCTTTGGCCGCTAATTTCACTCTGATAACGTTCTTCATCTTGGCAATTCTCTTCTCTATCTCTACACCTTTTGGGTATTGCACCATTGTTCTCAGGTTTCTCCCTTTTGGTGTCACTCTCCTTCTCTCTTCACCAATCCCGTCCTCTGTCGCTGGCATTTCTATCTATGTCTGTCTCTCATTCTGTATTGCTATCGTCTCTCTTTCATTTTCCTTTCTCTTCTGTACTCTTTCCTCCTTGCTAGTTGATGGTCTCTGCGTTCGTTCCTCACTTTTGTTGTCTTTTCATTTTTTTCTCTTCTCATTTGTATTCTCTTGTTTTTCACTCTGCTTCCCCTCTCCTCTTGCCTTTCTTTTCTTCCTCGGACATTTTGGTGGTGAGTCATTACTCTTCTTTCTTTTTACCACTGTATATTGCTCTTCCAATTTCTCCTCCTCCACGGTTGCACCCTCTTCCTCCTGATACTCTTTCTCCACCTCCTCCTCCTCGCGCTTCTGGGGACACCCAGCCCTCATGCTCCCACCCCGCATAGTAAACATACAGGCGGTCTTCCCTCAACCACCACTCCCAACCCTGCTTCGCCCGACAGCACCAGCCCCCCCGCAATCTTGTGGAGGTCCGGCAAGCCCACACGGACCAACACCTCCAGTCCAGACCCCCACCAGTCCACCTCCGCAGCTCTTGATGCTCTCAACATCTCAGTGGGCCCCCCTGCGCTGAAGAGGACGGCCACCACCAGCCACGCCTCATCAACTTCTGAGGGAACTCCACCCACTCCCACTCCGGCCGCACGCCTGCCACAGCAAGTCGGTAGCAGTGCCCACTCCGCCGATCTCAAAGGCACAGTGAAGCGCCCTCTCACTCACGAAGCGCACTTCCACCGTGCTGCCCCTCCCTCCTCCGGTGCAGCACGTCGCCGCGTTCCTAACTTCTCCCAGGCACCCCCGACCGCCTCCACCGCCCCCTCCTTCGCTGCAAAACTCAATGCCCCGCACACAACTGCTTCCCTCTCCGTCCCCTCCAACACCTCTTTGGGAGGCATCAACCTCAGGCCACCTCCTTCCCTTCTCAACAAATCACCGTACCTTTTGAAGCCCTTCACCCTCAATTCTACCTCTGTAACTGAAGCACCTCTGCTGACAGGCCCCCGCCAGTCACCGCAGCACAACTGCCCGCTTGCACTGGTGCACCCTCCATATTGTTCACAACTTCACCCATAAATGGGGAAGAAAACCAGAAAAAGGTAACAAGTTCAACAATCCAACAATTCAGCAAACAACAGTCAAACAACAACAGCACTCACATGGAGCGCACACACCCCAACCCAACTGACCCAAACGAAACACCAACGACAACAGCAACGTCCTATCAACGATTAGCTGGAGATGATTTTTAAAATGAGAATATCTGAAATAAACTCAACTGCTCTCACAAACGAGAATACTAAAAATGAACCCGACCCCTCTCAAAAATGAAGTAAAAAACAAGAAAAATAATCCAGAATCTTTGTCCGGTACCGGATCGATTCCAAAATCTAATCGGTTCGTGCCAGTCACGAGGCAAAACATCCCTGAAAGTACGTGATTCCTATTGTTTATTGAAAAGTATTGTGATTCGTTTTGTGCTGCATTGCAGCGGTGTGTATGGTTGTACTGTTCCTCAGCGTTTTGAGGGGAGTATGGCAAGTCAAAAAATGTCTTAATCAGACCTTAGCGGGTCGGAGCTGTCAGCATCTGAAAAAGAACTACTAAGAACTATAGAAGTTATGGATAAGGAATTGGAAGGAAGAAATAGGAAGTTCGTAGACGTCGCCCGAGAATCGGATGATAAAGTTGAGATCGAAATGGGAAAATACAAGAAGCTTTTAAGTCGGGACGGTTACAACGTGCAAGTAACCCCACCCCCGCAAGAAACAACAAAATAATGAAAGGAAGAACGGTGACATACAAAACCTACTCAATTAAGAAGGGAAAAATTGACCATATGACAATAGAACAAGTGGAGAAGGAGCTGAGGCCAATCTGGCAAGACATCACATATCTTGCCAGAGGGTCAATATTCGGAGAAGTTGAGGTCAGGTTCAAAAATGAAAACACGGCGAAAAAAACACTCGGCAACATCACTAAAGAAGAGTTAGTACTTCTACCCACGTACCTGGGGCAGAGAGCGTCTCGGATAAGGGTGGAAGGAATTCCACCAGAGATAGATGTGGCCTGGATAGCAACTGCTGTCTTGGACAAGATAGTGGTGCTCCAGGTCACGAAAAGTGTGAATTGGAAAGGCCAAATCTTGAATATGATTATTCAAGGTTCAAAAGAAGCGATAGGAAAAATAGTTGAAACGGTGACAGTGAATGAAACTATAATGAATGTAAGGGTGGAGGGCAGAATCCCTCGCTGTTTTAAATGTGGCCAGAAGGGCCACATAAGAGCGAAATGCCCTCCACCGGATAAAGAAGCTGAAGAAATGCAAGAAGTTCCCCAGGAGAAGCCACAAGAGAAACCTCAGGATGGGCAAGAGGAGGGAAAAATGGTACCAGTAGAAACAGAAAAAGAAGAGGAAGAATGGGAAAATACCGGGAAAAGAAAGAGAAGAGAAAAAAGATAAGTCCAACACATACAGAACTTCACCCTACAATTACTCAAGGCCCACCTATACCCTCTTTGTCCCACCCTCGCCCTGGAGACACTAAGCATTCCCACTCCCCTCTATCACTAAAGCAAAAGAAAAGAACACTTTCACACAATGATACACAAACTTCTCCTCCCATTGGTTGTTTTGCGTGTGTAATATATGATGATGAACTGTTTGAAAGGGCAATTGAATGGGAGAACACAGTTCATGTTGATGTAGAGAATGAAGATAGAGTGGAAGGCACGGTTCTGTTAATAACGGAACAGCAAAGGATGGAAATAAAGAGACATAAAGAGGAATGTGAACTGTGGATAGTAGACTTTAACAAAGAAAAACTATCACAGTTTATAGAATATAAAGAACTTTAAAAAAGGTATGGGGTAGACATAATGGAGAACAGAGAAAACGAAGCAAGTGATGTTACTTGGTTGGCACTCCGTCGGTTACGACGACGAGGGTTCCAGTTGATCTGATCAACGGAACAGCCTGCTAGTGAAATTAACGTGCAAGTGGCTGAGCACTCCACAGACACGTGTTGTTACTTGATGGGGCAAGTAACACCATTTTCATTTCACATTTTTTCCTCTTTCATTATATCATACGTTTTATGTCCCCAATGTGATGTATGTCCCTCTTTGTTGGCTCGTTATGGGTAATAAAAAATCAAGCATCCCTGAAAGTTTCATCTGAATCCATCCAGCGGTTCTGGAGATATCTTGTCCACGGGCAAGCAAACAAACAAACAAAAACGACTGAAAACAATACCACCGCCTTCTCTAAGGCGGAAGTAATAAAACTATATTCGCTGCTTGAATTTTCGAACCTGGTACGGTTTTTTCCCCTCATCGTGTACGTAATTCAAAATTTGAATCGCTAGTTCCACCAGCAGTTCGAATTTTTAGAGGTTAATACAAATTACACTCATGTTAGGCTTGTGAATGGCAGAGAAGGCACCGTTTCTACAAGACACTATGAACATTAATCTATACTAATATTTTTTACAATGTGGCTAGTCAAAACTGAAGCAGGAAATAGACCAGGTGGAAGCAGAAAACTGCAGAATAAAATGAAACCACTGATGAAACACCTCCCCTACATCTGGTAGCCCTGGATTAACGCTAGAAAACTCCGAATAAATATTTCGTAAATCAGATATAAGCAATCTTTTTTCGAGACGAGACTCATTTAATGTGCTTTAATAAAAATTCCTTTTTTTTTTTTTAATTTTTTTTACTGAAATTTCGGGAGATGGGTCTAATTGGTTACATCAATTACCAGTGTTTGACTGGTAATTAATTTATCGACTCTGAAAGGATGAAAGGCAAAGTCGACCTCGGCAAAATTTGAGCTCAGAACGTAAAACCGGAAGAAATGCCACTAACCATTTTGTCTGGTGTACTAACGATTATGCTAGTTCGCCGCTTTGACCACAATTATGACAAGAAGTAAACACGTATCTTTGCTCCTGCTGTTTCTGTTGTGATTGATATTGCTTCACCGAAGTTATATCATTGTTCAATTAATTCTTACTAACTTCTAAATTTTCTGTTAGCAAATGAAGCATCGGTGTTATATTGTTGCAGCTAATTATGTTAAGTTACCACATTCTAAACCTGAATGATTGCAAAAGAAATCCAACACTTTCATTTTTATATTTCTAGAACACAATCCTGACATGGAGTCAGTTTAATTATATCTTGCTCGGGGTTTACCATTAATTAATTGAATTTAAAAGATGTTGCTTGCAAAGTTATTCTTAAAATAATAGCATTTCATGACTCAATGTCGCGTTGCTTGGTTTCCATTAATTTCAATTTATGTTGTTATTAATTTTTTGCAGTTATTATTCATTTTTCTATTTGTATATGGAGTAGGCGGGAAAAGCATGTATTTAAATTTTCACAATGGCTTCAACATCACATGTGGACAAGAATAGAGATTTCTTTCTTATCCTTTTCTATTTTCAGTTCCATCATCCATCCCAAATTAGTTTGGCTTCAAATTGCATTGACCGTATGGCTTCTGGTTGATTACTCAAAATGGAAGAATTTTTCTGACATCTTCGTTACTAGTTTATCGGGTTTTAAATTCAAGCAGAGAGATCGTGTTTTCGTTGTCAGTATTTATAAAACTGTGTTGGTAGAGGAGAGAGAGAGAGAGAGAGAGAGAGAGAATTATAGGTTTATAAAGGCTCGGATTTCGCAATGAGTTTGCACTGAAAACAAACACAACTAATACCTTTTTTTTTTTTCTACTAGAAATACAAGGCCCGAAATTTTATGGGTAGGAGGCTAGTCAATTACGTCAACTCCAGCACGCAACTGGTACTTACTTTATCGACTCCGAAAGAATGAAAAGCAAAGTCGACCTCGGTGGTATTTGAATCCAGAACGTAATGAGTCAAAACATCATAATTCATTTTTCCAACGCTCTGACAATCCTGCCATCTCGTCGCCCTTAGTAACATCAATAATATGCTTTTATACAATAGGCACAAGCCCTGAAATTTTAGGGGAGTGGGGCTAGTTGATTTCATCGATCCCGGTGTTTGATTGGTACTTATTTTATTTCGTCGACCATGAAAGGATGTAAAGCAAAGTCGACCTCGGCGGAATTTAAACTTCGAACATAAAGATGGACGAAATGCCGCGAAGTATTTTGTCCAACACTAACAACTCTACCATCACGCCGCCTAGCGAGAACTAAAAATATTAGTTTCTAATTTTGGCACAAGGCCTGCAATCGACACCAGTACTCAACTGGTACTTATTTTATCGACCTTGAGAGGATGAAAGGCAAAGTCGACCTCGGCGGAATTTTTCTGATACTAATGATATTTTAATAATAAACCAACAAAGTGTGTGTACATATATACTCGTATATATATATATATATATATATACACATATATATTTTCTACTCTAGGCACAGGGACCGAAATTTGGGGGGAAGGTGCCAGCCGATTAGATCGACGCCAGTACGCGACTGGTACTTGATTTATCGATCCCAAAAGGATGAAAGGCAAAGTCGACCTCGACGGAATTTGAGCTCAGAACGTAAAGGCAGACAAAATACCGGGAAGCATTTCGCCCGGCGTCCTAACGTTTCTGCCAGCTCACCGCCTTTGCCAATGAATAAATATTATAAGGCCAAATGCATTGCTTTGCCCGGGGTTCCGTCGTAGTGTTTAGACGGCTATGGATAAGTTAGTATCAGTTACAAGAAATTGGGACATAACGTAACCCTGAACACTTCATCTTTATGCAGAGTAAGTGTTTAGTGGAACACCTACCACTACGAGGAGGAATTGCAAGCAGTACAAAAAGTCATTTATCAATATTACTGTGCCGTCTTTAATCCTCGCCAACTGTTAATGGATTTAAGCAACCTAACCACGGATGTAAGACTTTGGCAATACCCGCTGCCATTTAGGTCGAATCCCGAGTACTCGACACAGTGATCTTTTTGTCTTGATGCAGCCTTAAGTGAGCGCAAGACACTTCTGATTAAAATTTGTTTGTTCTGGACAGGTAACTCCTATGGCTTCCGCACGCCCTCCCAAACCGAAGAGATCGATGCGATTAACATTCATCTTTTACACCACCACCAGAGAAAAAAAAAACATGCAGAGGGAGAAAATTCCAGAGGGCCGAGATTCTGGAAGAAAGAACTGGATGTAGTGGCTAGTTGAAGGCCTAGAAGTTTGAAAACAACATAGGTAACGAGATAAAGAGACAAATGAGTCAAGAGTACCTGAATGATGGTAGCACGAATCCAATAATACTCAAGGATGAGGAGACACTAATAGAAAAGTCAAAGAAGAGATATACGGCTATCCGTGAGAGGTTGAAATGTTTGTGAGTGACTTCATACAAATTAGTTACGTGGCTTTTCTTTGTGGTGTAGGACATTTCTATAGGCTACATGTTGCAGCAACAGCATCTCAGATGTAGAAACAAGAACTCTATTAAGCTTTACAGAAAGCTAGTAGTTGCTAGGATTTTCTTGAAATTTAGAGCTTTTGTGATTACTTAAAACATCAATAATTGAAATATTGGGAGTGAGGAAAGGACCTCCTGATAGCAATCAGTATGAAATCAAACAGATGAGCAAGGAAACAGGGACGACAGAGTATTTTAGTAAATGTCGTATGGTATCTAACTTAGTCATCTTCTGTTCTGAGTTCAAATCCAACGAGATTATTTTATTCATTTATGTCCATTAAATATGAGAGAGTTAGAAACTAGTGACAATTTAATGGACCATAACCTCCAAGTCGTTTTGACAGCTGATCAATTGAAATGACTTACAATTTGTCTCAGTTCCTCATCCGGAATAAATTTTTTTTTTAAATGATACCTCCTCTATAATGTGCTAGGAGAGAACTCCAGGGGATTTGACATTTAGAGATAATTGAAGGCCTGGATAAGAATTTATAGACAATAGTTTGTTTTTTTAACGCTTTATTTTGCCTGAAGAAGGGACGGCTCAATCAATTTCGTAAAACCCCACGGACTGGTAAAGTTATTGCAGCTGGTTGATGTCTGTTGAGATAAATACCGTAGGAAGAAAATTCCAAAGAATCGAAATTCTAAAGATGGTTGGGAGTGTTTAGTACGGTACTAAACTAGGAAATACTGCAGGGATGATGAGAATGTTTTTACATCGATTGTTAGTTTAAAAGAAAGGAAAAAATACAGTAAATCAATCCAAAAGGTCTCCTTTAAATAATTGTTTAAAGTATGGACAGAGTTTTTTTTAGCACTATCCTCAAAATCACCTTTCATGGATTTTTCAAAGCACCATGACAGACCACTCTCACAATTCTTTTGAAGGTGGTCTGTCTTGCTGACTGCACCTATCATATTCAGTCGGCCTTAGTATTGAAAACTACAAGTATATTTATATTTTGTTGTCGTCCTTTCCTTCAGTATTCTTATTTTTACTGTTTTCATGCCAATATCAACATTGTCGTCTTTGTCATGATAGTTGCAGCCATCATCATATACGTGATGATGAGTGCAACAACCATGGCAAAATTTAAAAAGGATATTTTACTTTAACATGCGTCAGTTACATATATTTTAAATATCCTTCGTGAGTAGAGGGTGGGCATAAGACATCATGTGTTATCTTTAAAACAGAGGACGGAGTGTGAGTACAAACTCAAATAGTTTGCGACACACTTGTTCGTGCGCTGGTTCCACAGTACTTGGGAAGAAAGAACACAAGGCTCAGTGTCAGGGACATCGGTGACCTTATTCGACTGGTTAGTAGGGATCTATGTAGCATAATAAAGATAGTTAGTCAGCGCACATATAACATTTGACGATATGCGTGGTTGGGTGGGATCAGCACGGACTTACAAAACAATACAAGAACTATTTCCTGCAGAGAGTGTTAAGAGGAACATCTTAAATCTCAATACCCTAGGTAGATGACCCAGTTAATACACATTTGGCAGCAAAATCTATCTAAAAGCTTTCTCAACAGAAGGTCTAAAAGAACAAAAGCAACAGTAAAAAATCAGCGATTGTCAGTCCTAAGGTGACATCAAGCATAATTTGTGAGTTAACAAATAAAATTGCTTCGTCTTTATTACTAGAAGAGCCCCGGGACCCAAAGGCCTCTGTTCCAGTCACAACCAGCGAAAACAAGGAAAGACCCACCGCAACAGCAACAATAACAGCTAAATACTAAACGACAGGAAGTACATCCTCATAGCAGCACCACCCCATCCACTTAGGACAGTGACTAGATGGAGTCCGTTAGAGTAAACAAGCTTCCTTATAAAAGATCTTGCAGGGAAAGAAGGTATTAAATATGCGAGGTGGGGTATATCTCTTGCGTAGAAATCCTTTCCGTTGAGGAAGAACCCATATATAAGAGGGAGAACCAGTGTCCCGCGATGTGGAACCAGCCCTCGTCATGAACGAAATGAAATTCATAGCAATCACATTTAGAAACCTATAAAAAAGGGAAGAATAATAGACTACATTTCGGCTAGACTTTACAAAGTATTATATTTCAATGATTCAAGAGACGTGGATCCTCATAATACAAAACATCCTCATGGAAGATTTTGGAATCTCCAAGTATGAACAATACATGAAAGAAATTCAGTGAAAATGTAATCTGGAAAGTAGAACACTCTGATCTACGCAAATGGAGGTTTCGTTTTTACTTGTTTCAATCATTAGACTGCGGCCATGTTGGGACACAACCTTGAAGAATTTTTAGTTGAATGAATCGCGCCCAGTACTAAGAGAATCGTTAAAGCGTCTGAAAAAATAACTTGCGACATTTGTTCCAGCTCTGTACATTCTGAGCTCAAATCCTTTTGGGGTCGAAAAAATAAGACCCTGTTAAGTACTAAAGTCGATAGTATCGACTAAATCCTTCCCACTAAATTGCTGGCCTTGTGTCAAAATTATTACGCGATAAGCTGGTTGAATCGTTAGCACACCGGGCAAAACGTTTAGCGAGATTTCGTCCGTCTTTACGTTCTGAGTTCAAATTCCGCCGAGGTCGACTTTGCCTTTCATCCTTTCGAGGTCGGTAAAATAAGTATCAGTTGCTCACTGGAGCCGATGTGATCGACTCATCCCTCTCCCCTAAAAATTTCAGACCTTGTGCCTATAGTAGAAAGGATTATTATTATTATTATTTAGTACTTTTATTTTTATAACGTGCTTCCACTTCGCTACTGAGCATGTGGAAGCACGTTTATTATTATTATTATTATTATTATTATTATTTGTTTTGCAAGAGTTTCAATGTGAAATCGTGTGTTGAAACAGATATTGTTGCATTTGGAGATGGTCATGTTCAGATAAACTGGCTAAACTGGCAACCTGACCATCCCCAAATGCAACAATATTATTATTATTATTATTATTATTATTATACATAAAAGGCGGTGAGGTGGCAGAATCGTCACCGTGCCAGATGAAATGCTAAGAAGCATTTCTTCTAGCTTTACATTCTGAGTTCAAATTCCACCGACGTCGACTTTGCTTTTCACCTTTCCGGGGGTTGATAAAATAAGTGCCAGTCGTGCGTTAGGGTCGATGTAATCGATTAGCGCCCTCCCACTAAATTTTAGATCCTTTACCTATAGAAAAAGCCAGGCGAGTTTTAAGGATGGCAGCGTCTACCTCGGCATGATTTGAACTCTGAACTTAAAGGACCGTAACTAAATACTGCTTGGTGTTATTTTGTCCAGCACTCTTTCGTACAACGATGACGACAGCAATAATCTTAATTACAAAAATGATCGCTTTAAAAGTATTATATGTTGCCAGTAATGGCGAGAGATTAAGTCAAGCAGTCATCAACTTTTTTAATGTCAAGCCATAGAAATAGAAATACGAAATACTGCGCTGGTTGTCATGTGAAATGACATCAACTTTTAAGACGAACATGTGAGAAATACTTAGCGTGGCTATCAACAATAGTCGCCTGTTCAGTTCACACGTGCTTCGTTAAAGCTGTGCTACAAGTCAGCCTTGCAAAATTTACTTCTCTATTATCCGATTTTTTAATGTTATACAATACTTCGCGTGAATTCTGAGACATGGCAAATCTTATTGAGTATCGAAAATTTCGAAGTAATTTTTTCTTTCTTTCTTTCTTTCTTTCTTTCTTTCAAATAGATTTGGAGTTCGAAACATGTCCAGGTGGAATTGTATCTGTATTCTTTTAGAATCAATAAAAGAAATTCCAGAATTGGAGGGGTGAGCGGTGGGAAGAAGAAGGTAAATGAAATCTTCTATATTTTCTACCACCTTCCAAATATCCATACAGAGCAGTGGCTTGCAGCCCTTCGTAGCTCAGCGTCACCTTTCACCAAATGGCGTTTCACAATTATCCTCGCTTTATATATATATATATATATATATATATATATATATATATATATATGTATGTATGTATGTATGTATATATACTCTCTTTGCTCTTTTACTTGTTTCAGTCATTTGACTGCGGCCATGCTGGAGCACCGCCTTTAGTCGAGCAAATCGACCCCAGGACTTATTCTTTGTAAGTCTAGTACTTATTCTATCGGTCTCTTTTGCCGAACCGCTAAGTTATGGGACGTAAACACACCAGCATCGGTTGTCAAGCGATGGTGGGGGGACAAACACAGACACACAAACACACACACATATATATATACATATACATATATATACGACGGGCTTCTTTTCAGTTTCCGTCTACCAAATCCACTCACAAGGCTTTGGTCGGCCCGAGGCTATAGCAGAAGACACTTGCCCAAGGTGCCACGTAGTGGGACTGAACCCAGAACCATGTGGTTGGTAAGCAAGCTACTTACCACACAGCCACTCCTATATATATATATATATATATATATATATATATATATATATAACGTTGACCACTAACGTGGACAATTAATGTGCTAGAAATAGATCACATCTTGTGTCTATTAAGACCTAAATTGTTCTCAACATGAAATATAGCAGCATACCAAAACGTAAGCGGGCAAGACATTTAAAATCACCTAAAAAAACCCCATAAATGTCTTGCCCGCTTACGTTTTGGTATGCTGCTATATTTCATGTTGAGAACAATTTAGGTCTTAATAGACACAAGATGTAATCTTTTTCTAGCACATTAATTGTCCACGTTAGTGGTCAACGTTATATATAAAAATGTTCCTTAATCCCCTGAGATTGCAGATACTATTTCTGAATCTCTTTGATTCTTTAGATGTGCTGGCCTCCTGGTAATTAATCGATATTAATTAATATATGATTAATTACCATATCTTATATATATATATATATTTAAAAATCAAATTATTTTAATCGAACAAAAGTTAATTTTGCTCAGTGGTTTATTATATTTCCCTATGGTATCCCATCGTTTAGCATATACCTCTTTCCAGACATTTGCGCGGAGTAGTATCCTCTATGGAAAATGTTAATAGAAGGAAACGTCTATAGGTCTGATATAATGGTTTCAAATTTTGGCACAAGAATAACAATTTCGGGGAGGGGTGAATCAAATATATCGACCCAAGTGCTCAACTGGTACTTATTTTATTAACACCCAAAAGGATGAAAGGCAAAATCGACCTCGACTGAATTTAAACTCAGAGCGTGAAGATGGACGACATGCAGCTAAGCATTTTTCCCAGCGTGCATTCTGCAGCTAAGCATTCTGCAGCTAAGCGTTCTGCAGCTAAGCGTTCTGCCAGCTCACCGCTTTCTAAAGGTCTTACATAACACTGGGTGACAAGTATGGTGCCTGGAATATTTCAACAAATTCTTAATTGATTTTTGCCTGCTAAATTCAAAAATAACTTCAGTTTTTCTCTCTCAGGTCTAATTTTCTGACTAGACCTGATAGAGTAAGTATTTTATTCATATAAGAGGCATATAACAGTGGGCAACAAAAAATTTTTGTGTGTGTGGTGCCTTGAATATCTTAACGAATTCTCAAGTGATTTTACCTGCTAAATTCAAAAATAACTTCAGGTTTTCAACAAATAGAGCGTAACACAAAATAAAACGAAGTACAAATAAAAATTCAAAATTCAAAATGCACATTGGTTAAGATTTTTGGCAGAAAATTCAAGGAATAAATTTTGCACTTCTTTGTGCACCGTGAATGTTGAGCAACAGGAGTATCTCGTTTTAAACACCAGCAATAGCCTGTCATCATCACAGCGTCCCAATGACCCTGGTGCCGAGTTTCCATCTCTTTGATGTCCTGATGGAATCGTTCGCCTTGTTCATCGCTAACATCTCCGAGATTTTCAAGAAAACAATCAAGATGCCTAAAAAGATAATGCATTTTGATGCTCATTTTCGCCCCAATATCACGAAAAGTTGATATCAAGTTGGTAACAAGGTCTTAATAGTTTTCACTTTCGAGTTTCCCAAGGAAGTTTTGCACTACTTCTGCAAAGGTTAGCCAAGCTGATGCTTCATTTTCGCTCATTACTTTCACGAAATCTGTGTCCTTCAAGAGCTTAAGGATCTGTGGTTCATCAAAAATCCCTGCTTTAAGTTTTTCAATCGTCAAGTCTGGAAATACACTCCAGATATACTTGAAGCACTCCCAATTTTTGTCAAGAGCTTTGAGGAATTGCTTGGTCAATCCGAGTTTGATGTGCAAAGGGGGGAAAATGATCTTATCTCGCACAGCTAAAGGTTTTTCCAATATATTGGCAGCTTTACATGGAGCCATATTTGTTCGAAGCTGCCAGTCTTTCTTAACATAGTGGTTTCCTTAATCTCTACTGTCCCACATGCAAAGAAAGCATAGGTATTTGATATAACCGGATTGCTGTCTCATGAGAAAATTCACCATCTTTAAGTCAACACAAACGACCCATTTATGGTCATGATACAGTATCTTCTCTAAAACCAATTTAATTTCTTCATATTTTTCCTTCAGAGTTGTTGAGTGGTCGAGTGGGACAGAGCCATACATATTTCCGTTGTACAACAATACACATTTTAAACTACGCTTAGAGCGGTCTATGAAAAAACACCATTCCTCTGATTTGTATTCCTCAATGCCAAGTTTTTTAAGAATCCCACTGACATCTCTGCAGTAAACCAGCTCTTCCTCTTTCGTGAAAAAAGAAAGGAACTCTTCCTGTCGACTCCGATAAAATGTTATACGGACACCATTCTCTAGAAGATTCTTCTCTTTCAGTCGAGAAGCCAACAGTTCTGCAGAATCAAAAATTTCTAAAACACAAGGATTCACCCGGAATTAAAAAAAAAAGTATTATCACTCACACACACACACACACACTAGCAAGTGCGTATGTTTTGTTGTGCCTGAGATCATACCCAAGCTGAAGTGAGTGTGACCTCCCTTTGATTCAGGTCGAGGCAATGAAAAGATAATAAGGTAAATTCGAACATAGAATAATTGGACGCTCTTTCAGTTTTCAGCTCAATCAACTTGTACAGCAAAACCTCTATACTCCGCCATCGGATTCCATCAGTAGTGGAGGTATTTAACGCCACCAAAATAAAAGCAGTCAGTACATTACTAATATCTGATGATGAGAAAGTCAGACACGTCAACAAGACCATAAAAGGGCAACAGGAAGTGAAAGTTCTAGGAAACTGTGAAGAAAGCGGAAACATCAGATACTGTTGGAAGTAGTTTGTCAAAAGTACTAGGATTTGGCAACTACAGCACTAAAAAGTAGAGCAATGTCAATGATAAGGACAACAGAAGATCGCTGTGTAAAGTGGTTGGCGAGGTTTGCTTGCCAGAGATAGTGGATACTATGGAACCAGGCACTCAAGCGCCCACTGTCCTTGAAGGATCTCAGAGTACTGACCAAAGGAAGTTGTCCTTCCTTCAGTGCACTATCGCAGACTTTACAACCAACCTCTAAATAACATTAAAATATGGGGAAAAGAAAATCCACTACACAGCTTTTCGCTCTGAGCCACATTTTGACCAGATGATCAAAGGCAATGGGAGAAGGCCTACACATGCAAAAAATGCGAAGAGAATGAATCTGCAGAACGTTAAGGCCAGTTAACAACCCACACTAGCCCAAAGTATCAGATTCTTAAGGGAAGGCAATAAAGCTCCTAAGGCAAAAGCAGCTGTTGGAGACCTGTCTTGTATTTTGCATCAGATCTCTGACAAAGTGTTGCAAGCAAATCTGAAGAGTAGACTCATCTTTCCAGAAGAGGCGGAGGTAAAGTCGCTCCAGCCAGACATCGATTTTCTATCCAGAATCACAAAAACGATCATCGTGGCTGAACTCACAGCGTTCTGGAAGGACAGTTTTCACATTTCTCACTAACTAAACAGAGACAAATACTAGAACTTGATTGATGAAGTTCTTATCAAAAGATGGCATGCAACCCCATTTCCCGTTGAAGTCGGATAGTGCAGTTTTCCAGCGGGATCGGTGCACTATTTCCTGCAGAGGATAGTTTTGGAACCCAAACAATTGAAGAAAACCTCAAAGGAGACATCCATGGCAACTGAGACCATCTTAAGGGGATTGTGGTTGACAAGAGATTGCATAAGAAATTCTTCTGCAGGCAAAAGCTAACTCAATCCCCGGTGTCCTAAAATCGAACCAGTAACTTAATTCCTGGTATATTTAAGAATACGTACAATCAAAGCTTCATTATTTTCCTCACCACAGATGCCTCACTCTCACGTCTCCTGGTACTAAAAATGTTTTCTATCTTGGTGTAAAGGTTCCTTCTTTGACTTATAGAGTTTCTGTTGCTATTATCTTTTTTAGCATGTCAGAACAGAGAGAAGGGAGTAAGTGACCAGTTGATTCTGGCATACAAATTTAGATTTACTCCTTCTGTTAGAAGCAAAGGGGATCTTTGGTTAAAAATTTCACTACATGTGTGACTTCCAGTAATCTATACATAAGTCCTATAAATGTATTACTAATAATTAAAATAATTAATGAACAATCTGAAAGGATGGGGGGAAATATTTCACATTTGGACTTGAACTTGAACCTTTCGTAATGACCACCACTAGTAGCCCTATTTGCTAGAAACAGCTGCGAAACCACAGTCAAATCACATACTACTATCTTAAACAGGGAAAGAACGCATTAAATGATGTAATCTTACATGATCTTAAAAAGGCGAAATGGGCACACTGGAAAGCCTTCTATTCAGTTAGCGTTGATTTCATGCTAAACCACGACTACACGACTACAATAATAGCAGCAACAACAATATAGAGTGGAATGGATATATGCTATTTACGCCTGTGTGTCTGTATGTATATAAATGTATTTATGCATACATTTGTGTATTATGTATGTATGTATGTTTGTGTACGTGCGTGTATGTGTGTGTGTGTGCATGTGTGCGTATGCGCGCGTGCCACTGAATACCAAAGTCACTGAGTACTTGCGGCATTTGTTCCAGGTCTTTACCTTTTGACTTTAAAACCCGATGCCTTTCGTTCCTTCGTGATCAATAAAATCAAATTCCAATCAAGAACCGTCAAAACTGCTAAATTAGAAATTGTGGATCTAGTTTTTTTTCATTCGCAAAATATGCCTTTTTAAAACGAAGTAAAAAAAATCTGAAAATCGGCTATAATAATGTTGTCTTCCAGTCTCATTGCTTTGAAGGTATGATGTTGTGGACAAAAAAAAAATTGGAGAAAAAAGTTACAGGGGTTTAAAGATCGAAAAAACTGGGCATTTTTAACCAATAGCGAGACAGAAATTTTCTGCGTTTAGCGGAGCGGTGTCAACTTTAAAGTTGTAGCCTGTGAAATTTATAGTTTAGCGTCTGACCTGTTCATTGTAGGTTTCTAAATAAACAGAAATAACTAAGAAAATCAACATGTATCATGTTACTGTTTCTTTTGTTTCTTCATTTGTTGTATGTTTTTATCATTTTAAAAAAAATTGTTATATTAATATATTTGTCTGCATGTGTTTACTTTATGTGTACTTCAGTATTATGTATACCTGCCATGTACATCATTAATATATAAGTGCATGTGTGTGTGTGTGTGTGTGTAGTCCCCAAAATATTTGAAATGAAAAATATGTAAAAATACTAAGTGTGAAAAATCAACATAGACAACAGCGGCACAGACAACAGTGAACCAAAACAGCGTGCGTTTGTCATGGTAACAAGCTGCAAATGCCACGCTGTCTGTTGATTGGCTAAAATTACCCAAATTTCCCAGCGTTAATTCCAAATAACATCAGATTCTTTAATTTACGAGATAAAGTAATTGGTTGAACGTAATCAGAATTCTCAGATTGAAAGCAATCTGAGCAAAATTAGGTGGGGCTCATTTTGCGAATGAGAAAGACTAACTCCGAAATTGTTATCGTTGCTTAAGGTGTTAGATTTGGCAGAGTTGTTAAAACATAGGACAAAATGCTTTGCAATATTTCTTTCGACTCTACAGTCTGAGGTGAAATACCACTGAGATCAACGTTGACTTTTGCGCAGTCAACTACTTGGGTTAATAATATTGTAGCGAGGTCTGGGACTCGAAACCCCACAACTGTAATAACTAGGCCCGGACCACACTTATGTCAGGCGACTTGCTGGAACGTCACCCTCATATTAAAGAATGTTTTATAGTGTTCCAAGAATTCCTGCACTTTTGTAGTTATATAAACACAATGCGTGTAAACAAATCAGAGCGGCACAATTTAGAAGCACAAGGAAGGAGCTCTTACTTCGTCAAGTTTTCCTTGACTGAAGTTCAGTCCCGAGTTAAAATGAATTCTTCAACTAGGATAGGCAAGCATTATTCCTGCCTCTCACGCAAAGCTAATCTCTTTTCTTTGTAATTCAGTTACAACTACGTTCGGTTCTAGCTCACTACATTACGCTGCTGACAAACTATAATATAACAATGTAAATATTGTGATTGACATCGATAAAAATAAATGTTATTTCCTCAAAGTTCGTTGTTGGTTTATGACGACACAAAGTTAAACTTAATACCAACCATCAAATACTCATACAGCTAATACGACAGTATCGATTTGCTCCCTCGACTCAAAATTTCAGGCCTTGTTCCAAAATTAGAAAGAATTTCTTAAGGCGGCCAATTGGCAGAATCGTTACCGTATCGTATATATTGCTTAGCATAATTTATTCCGGTTCCCTCCGCTCTGAGCTCAAACAACGCCATGGTCGACTTTGCCTTTCATCCTTTCGAAGTCGATAAAATAAGTACCATTCATGTACTGGGGTTAATGTTATCGACTACTACTTCGGCAGAAATTTCAGACTTTGTGTCTATAGCAGAAATGATTATTGCTGTTGTTATTGTTGTTATATTTATTACATATAGTTGTTGTCCTTGGGTAGCAACTGTTATTTCCCATTTGCTTACCCTTAGAAAGTATGAAAAATGGCTAATATTTCCTTCAAACTTTGCTTTCGTTACATTTATCCAAACCCCCAAAGAATTCCTCTCAACGCATAGCTATGGTACTCCCCACTATTCCTGCTCATGAACAGAGTTGCACATATTCTCAGCCACTGAAGTACATGTTCAAGTAGTTAAGGTCAAGCAACTGGTAAGCAAATCTGTGGTATTGAGCAGGATATTTGCAATAATAATATTTCGGCTTCAGCATCTCGGCACTGAATCTGTCTGAAAAGTAATGGAAAATAAATCAGTTTCAAAACATTGATGTCCAGGTTACAAAATCAAAGTTTGAAGGGATTAGTAGTCATTTCCTTTGATTTCTAGATAGAAGCAAACAGGAAACAACACTTAATGACGAATAAATAAGAAAAAAATTTACAGAGTTATTGTTTGAGAAATGCCTTAAGAGTGTTCGCTCTTAAAACAATAATTAAATACCTGTTGGGACATTCATAAAAATATTCAGCATCGACAAAAACTTTCAAAGTCTGTAACTCTTTTATCTCTTATCTGCAGTCTTTAGACTGCAACCATGCTGGGACACCACCTTGAAGAATTTTAAGTCGAATGAATCAACCCCAGTACTTATTTTTAAAACTTGGTACTTATTCTATTGGTCTCTAAACACATCCACACCGGTTGTCAAGCAATGGTGAGGGACAAACACTGACACACACATATCTATCTATCTATATATATATATATATATATATATATATATATATATATATATATATATATATAAAGAAATTAAACAATAGGGTAAAAAAATTGGATATTAATTAATATCAATTTAATACCAGGTAACAAGTACATTAAAAGAATCAGGGAGATTCAGAAAAAATATCTGAGATCTCAAACGATTATTGTATATGTATATATAAGTATATATAAAAAATATATATAAAGGAGGCCACTAGGTGGACTGCTAATGTGCTAGAAGAAGATCACATGTCATGTGTCTACTAAGACCGAATAATTCTCAAAGGGGATTTAGCGAAGTAACAAAAACGTAAATCGAGCAAGACTAGTGAAAATTACAGAAAAAAATACAATTATCTGTAAACATAGATTTCGAATATATATATATAATTATTCAATATTAACGGTTTTGTATTAGAAAACCAAGAATTTATACAAGGCTGTAAAAGAAGTGCTCAAACTAGTTGAGACAAATTTTCTTTTTACTGGTGCCTTCGTTGATGCTTGTGTGTGTTCTTTACCCTGAAGACGGGGTTATCACTAGTTTGTGCTCTATTGTGCTCTAAATACGGTGATATACCCCCGAAATGGCCATAGGTGTTTTGTGTTTGTATTCCGAGCTATATTTGTAATCCATTGTAAATGATGTTAAATTATGGTTTGACTTTACCGATGTTACCTGTTGGATGTTGGTTTAATGTATCGACTTTTGTGCCTTGATTTTCTTGGACTTAAATAACGCTGATGGTGAAATATGGATTTTACTTTGTTACACATTGGATGTTCTGTTATTATGTCGTCCCGTGTACCTCGGTATTCCTGTGTATGAATTACGAAATTGGATTTTACCTGCTAAACTTGCTGTCGTGAGGGAAGTAATGAACTTTCGTACAATTTAAATTTAAACTTCTTTTATTAGCCATTAACCTCAACGAATGAACTATTTTACTACGTTCCCCTATGTATTATTTTTTTTCTCTATATTATTTTTTCTATATATATATTTTTTTATTCCACTATATCTGTACCGGTCTATCAACTTTTTAATCGCAGTTTATTTATTTATGTTATTCTATTATGTTTTTAATCGATTTTATTCTTATGTATAAAAATTTTGACTTCCTTTTGCTAATTTGGTTTTGTGGTTTATGCTGTACTTCTTATATGTGGTCATTGGTGGGCTGTGGCTTTTTGAGTCGATGACCTAACAGTTTTATTCTGCAATTAACTTTATATATATATATATATATATATATACACACATATCAGGGGTTGGACAAAATAATGGAAACACCTTAAAATTTCAAACAAATTTATTTTAATATGGGGTAGGAACGCCTTTGGCAGTAATTACAGCTTCAATTCTACGAGCTATGGACTCGTACAAACTTTGAATTGTTTCCAAAGGAATTTTTGTCCATCCTTCAGCTAAAACAGTCTCCAGTTCTTGTAGGGATGATGGTGGAAGATATCGACTCCTTATTTGTTTTTCTAAAATGCACCATAAATGTTCAATAATATTGAGATCTGGGGACTGTGGTGGCCAGATAAGATGTTCAACTTCACTAGAATGTTCCTCGTGCCATTCAGTACCAACTTTAGCTGTATGAATTGGTACATTATCATCCTGGAAGAGTGTGTTTCCCTGCGGAAACAGTTCTGCAACCATAGGATGAATTTGATCAGATAAAATGCTTAAATAGTTTTGACTATTAATTCTGCCATGAAGGGAAACCATTGGGCCGGCGGATTTCCAAGATATAGCCCCCCCCCGCCTCGATCATCACAGATACTCCTCCATGTTTAACAGTTGGAAGAAGGCAGTCTGGGTCAAATGCTTCTTTTGGCTGTCTCCACACATATACTCGACCGGTTGTCGGAAATAAGGTAAAGGATGACTCGTCCGAGAAAATAACATTCTTCCGCCGCTCTAGGGACCAATTCTGTAGGTTTTTGCTCTACTCTAAATGCTTTGCAACGTTTGTTTTTTAAACTAGTGGTTTTCTGATTGCAGCTCTCCCATGAAATCCAGCTTTGTATAGCTCCCGGTGAACAGTTTTTGTGGAAACTGGGTTCTCGAAGTGGTCATTAAGCTCTGCAGTAATTTTGAGAGCTATACTTTTGTGATCCTTTCCAACAATTCACATAAAAGTCCGACATAAGAGTCCCTATCTGAAAGTTTTGGTTTTCTTCCGGAGTTTTGTTTCGACGAGGAGGTTTTTTTCCCTCTTTCTCAAAGGCTGTCATTACTTTCGAGACAGTACTTCTTGATACCAAACATTTCGGCTGTTTTTGTTACGCTAGCACCTGTCATACGGGCACCAACAATTTGAGCTCTTTGGAAGTCTGATAGATCTGTCATTTTGATGAATTTTAATTACCTTTATCTGATGATATCTGAAACGAAACAGCAATTTTAGCAAAACATTAAGTAACACTAATAATAAATCAAAAAACATACAAATTAACCAGTTTTTGATAGTTTTATAAATATTACAAAATTATGATGCTATAATGCTTGGTGTTTCCATTATTTTGTCCAACTCCTGTATATATCAGGTTGAGTAAAAGGTAAGCAACGTTTTGAACCATGAAGAATTTGTACTGGATTTTTGCAGAGTTTTGAATTTTTTTTAAAGCATTTTTTTGCAAGTGTCTGATAATACAGACATAGACTTGCCCAAATGCATCAATAAATTAACATTGATATTTTTTCACCGTTGCTATTAGGTTGTTCCGAAAATAATGGCCGCTCTAAATGTTGTGCTTTGAAAAGAAATTTTATCATTGTATTTTAATAATATTTTAGATGATTTTCGACAAACTTAATAATTGATGTATGCTCTTTAATAATTTTCTACTTGTTTCAGACAGAAAACATTTTTGAAGCATAGGCTCCCATAATTATGAACATGACAAAAAAGGACCTTTGCTTACTTTTCTTGCATGAGTTCAACCTCGGGCACAGTGCCTCCCAAACTGCTGCCAATATCAACAGAGCATGAAGAGAGGGGTCCACAAGTGATCGCACGGTACGAAGGTGGTTTCAGAAATTCCGTCGTGGTGAAGAGAGCCTTGAAGATGAAATTGTTAATCTTTCGGGAATAAAATCATGTTTCTGAAATCGGCCATTATTTTCGTAACATCCTAATATACTCATCTGAAATAGCACTGTCAAAGCGCGACATTCGAGCAATTTTGCTATTTAACTTCAAAAAAAGGACGTAAAGCAGCTGAAACTGTTCGAAATATCAACAAAACGTTTGGCGAGGAAATGACCAGTGAGTGGTCAGCTCGAAAATGGTTTAAGCGATTTTGCAGTGGAGACCTGAGCCTTGAAGATCGTGAGCGTAGTGGACGCCCACCTGTCATCGATGACGGTCAATTAAAAACCGTCATTGAGAAAGATCCACGTAAAACCACTCGAGAACTGGCAGAAAAAAAAACAACTTCAAGTTAGCCAGAAAACTGCATGCAACCATTTGCATGCGATCAGAAAATCAAAGAAGGATGACAAATGGGTGCCACACGATTTGAATGAAAATCAGAAAATGTGCAGATATGAAATTTGCTCGTTGCTTCTTCTCTGTAACCAGACCGATCCATTTCTCGTTATTTTAGTTTTTCTTCTGATTTCATCTTCTTTTTGTATTTTTATTTCCCTGAGTTTGTGTTTGTCGCGTTTGTATTGTCTTTATGCGTTGTAATGTTTGACGGAAGATTCTTTGTTTCGCCTTTTATAGGCAATAAAAAATCAGATCCATTTCTCGATCGTATTGTAACTTGCGATGGAAAGTGGATTCTCTACAATGATAAAAAAAAAAAACGTTCTTCACAGTGGTTGGACCAAAATAAAGCACCGAAAACCTCCCCTAAACCTGAGCTCTTCAAAAAGAAGGTTACGATGACTGTTTGGTGGTGTACTGCTGCACTCATCCACTATAACATCTTAAAGCCCGGAAAAACCATTACTACAGAAACATATTGCCATGAAATTGCCAAAAATGAACGAAAAACTGCTACTCCTTCGTCCCAGACTGGTCAATGGAAGAGAGTCCATCATTCTTCATGACAATGCTCGACCACACGTTTTGCTAATGACACTCCAGAAGTTGAGGGAATTTGGCTACGAAATTCTTCCCCACCCAGTTTATTTCCCAGAACTTTCTGCTACCAACTTCCACTTTTTCAAGCAACTTGATGGTTTTCTGCAAGAGAAGGAGTTCAAAAATCAAACCGATGCTGAAAGTGCGTTCAAAGAGTTCATCAGCTCCAAAACTCCAGATTTTTATATTACCGGAATAAACAAACTTGCAACTTGTTGGCAAAAGTTTGTTGATTGTAAGGATACTTACTTTGAAGATTAAAATTTCCGCATTGTTGAAATATATTGCGATGAATTTCATGTTTCAAAACGTTGCTTACATTTTACTCAGCCTGATATATATAGTTCAAATTTATAGAAAGACAAAGACAGGTGAAGGAACAACAAGCAAGTGTATTAGTTTGACGTTTGACACTCAAGAAAAATGGAAAGAGTAGAAAATTGAGAAAAGATTTCATACCGGTAGCTAGCATGCGTAATAAACCCAATAGACAACATACTTTTATATATAACAGTGTATAAACAATTTAGGCATTTATACACGAAAGAGGTGACCTTTGACATGACACCTTACATGCTAGAAAGGGCAGTTTAAGGTCACCTCTTTCGTGTATAAACACGTAAAATGTTTATACACTGTTATATATGAAAATATGTTGTCTATTAACTTTATTACGCACCGGTATGAAAATTTCTTTTTATTTTCTACCTTTATTATTTTCACAGTAAAAATCTTCGTAGTTTCAAAGCCTTTCTAGTACGCAGTTTTAATTTTTTTAATTATTATTTGCTGCCGAATGTAACTTCGCTTGCGCGGCGGATTTGAAAATTATAAGATACTAGCAATGCATCCCAGCGTTGCCAGGGTGCTATGACCTACAGCCACATTGTATTATTTGTTTCTTTCTTATGGGAAGAATCGGCATACGAGGAGTGTGAAGCAAAAACTCTTCTTAATAAACGTTTTTCGGTAATTTTGTGATGAACAATGCTAAAATTGTTGGCACCAAAAACATGTAGAATGGCAGCTTAGTTTAGAAGGAAATCCTAATATTGCCTCCAGAATTACCTAGACTTACGGATTTTAAGAATTGGATGACGTATGAGGACGTAGAGCTATCTGTATTGCAGAAAGTAAGGTACATGGAAAGGAAGCTGCTTCATTGTGAAAAGCATCGTCTCTAATGTTTGGGCAGACTGCACACTTCAACATATGTTAAGTGAAGCCGACAATGTTTCTGGGTAAACTATGTTTTGCGTAAGTCCAGTGTTGGTAGAATAAATATACAAGTCATCTGCACTGCTAACTCGAGAGCATGCGATATACAGATGTCCATGAGAAAAGCAGGGTATTTGTGAATTGAGACACACAGTTTTTAAAGTTTGACCCTGGGCTTTGTTGATTGTCATCGTGAAGCATAATTGCACTGGGAACTGGAGGTACTTGAAATCAAATGACACATTTGAGTGAATAAGGGGCATGCGTGGAATGTATGCGATCTCTCCTCAATGACAGCCGGAAATAATGGTTGCTTGTAGGACATGACTTGTCATTGTAGTTACAGTCAATCTTGTACCATTGCATGGTTGTGGTGGGTCGAAATTCCTCGGATATAAAAGATGAGTGATAATGCTTTTGTGTGGTGTGTTAGTGATTCTAACAGTTTGTCCAGTGCATTTTGCATTTTGATTCTACACAGCATTATGGTCATTTAATATTGCTGAGATAATAATTAATACGCTATTGTCATCTATATATATAAAAATGAGAATGTGTGTCTGTCTGTCTGTCTGGCTGTCTGTCTGTCTGTCTGTCTGTGTGAATCCCTAAAACTCGAGAACTACGCAACCAATTTCATTCAAATTTTACACATGCCTTACTTAGGGTTCCAGTTGTGTTTTAGTCAAAAAACATTTTAACTTCTTCCAGAGTTCGAGCCCACAGCAACATAATATCTCCTCCACTATTTAAGTATTACGTGTCAAAAGTGAAACAAAAAACACTCATGTCAAATACTTTCACTTTAAAAATGAAACTATTCTACTAACTGAAACAATCACATTTCGATACTGTAATGACAGATACTTTCAGAGAGAGAGAGAAAGAGAGAGAGAGAGAGAGAGATGTATATGTATACATATAGATGTATATGTACACGTTATTCCACTAACTGAAACAATCACATTTCGATACTTTCAGAGAGAGAGAAAGAGAGAAAGAGATGTATATGTATACATATACATGTATATGTACACGTATATGCATAGATATATATATATAGATATAGATCTATATGCATACATGTATATGTACACGTATATGCATAGATATATATATATAGATATAAATCTATATGCATACATGTATATGTATACACATGTGTAGATGTATATATATATAGATCTACATGTAATATGTACACATATATACATATATATACATGCATACAGATATCTATACATATATACACCCATCACACACAAACACATGCACACAAACACACACATTAGTCATTTGTTTTCTTATCCAAAACTACGTCAAAAGTACTGAACGGATCTTAATGAAATTTGGAAATTATATTCTATGTATAACGGCCATAACTCCCATGAAAATTCATATATTTTTGATGTTGATGAAATTTTAACCCGAACATAACAGATGAGCATTATTTGTAATTCAACAGTACAACAGTGTAAGACTACCCTTTCAGATATACTTCCATTGTGATTTCTGCAATGTGGTGCATAAATTGTCAAGTAAATGAGACGCATCTTTGCCTCCACTGATTCACTTGCAAAGTGTTGAGTAAAATTATTTCGTTGCAGACCTCCTTTGGGTCTTTTTATTATCACTACGACACGCATAGTCCCCAGTTGGTAACATTGATTTCAAGGCCCTCCTAGATGAGAGACTGGCATTCCACTTAATGTCTATGTTCCATGCTGGCATGGATTGGAGAGTTATTAATGTAGAAATATGGTATCGTAGCTACTAACAGTTGAGGCTTGCGTAGTCTAGACGGCGTTTTTAGATTTCATTATTCTCTTTAACCCGGGCAAAGCCGGGTATTTCTGCTAGTTTTTATTATAAAGAAACGATACCAATTTTATTGTGTGCTCTCTTGTATTAGAATCTATCTTTTACTTGTTTCCGTTCATTGGACTGCGGCCATGCTGGTGCATCGCCTTGAAAGGTTTAGTCCAACAAATCGCCCTGGTGCTTCTTTAGAATTTATTTTTTGTAAACCTGATACTGGTACCTGTCCTATTGGTCTCTTTTGCCGAACCACTAATTTACAGGAACGTAAATAAACCAACATGTGGTGGTGGGGGACAAAGACAAACACAAAGACGCATACACATATATACATACGTACATATATATATATATATATATATATATATATATATATATATAATACATATATATAGATATATATATACATATATATAGATATATATATACATATATATATATATATATATATACATATATATATATATATATATATACTATATATATATATATATATATATATATATATATATATATATATATATATATATATATATATACATATATATATATATATACATATATATATATATATACATATATATATATATAATACATATATATATATACATATATACATATATATATA